>NC_080575.1:44808436-45110436 GCF_029962835.1 Magnolia sinica
GAATATGTGTGATTGATGATTCTTCTACTTTCTTTCAACTGGTTTGATGCCCTAGAAGATTATTGGAGTCTTTCGACATTCTGTATCTAATTGTCTTGATTTCTGCTATTCCGAGGAGTTTCTGTTAAATATCTTGCTTCTGAGATCTGGTGCATGCATACCTTGCCTTTTCCCCTCTTATTTTGGAGCAAAAAAACTCTGTACAACATCAACCTTGGTATCAGAGTTTCAATACTCAGTCCTGCCTCTAGTCCCAACAAAAAATAAATAAATCAATAAAACAAAAACAAAAACTAAAAAAGGCTGTTCTTATTTCTCAATGCCCACTCCCATAAGCTACAGGCCCATGTCCAATCCTGCTCTCTAGCATTTATATACTAGAGATACTGTGCATAACATCAAAAGAGAAGGTTATGGATTTATGGATTTATTCAAAAGAGCAGGATTTATATAGCTCACTTTTGATTTGTACACAAATTCTGCTGTTCTCTTTTTACTAGCATTTATATAGTCATCCTCCGCTGAGTAGTGATGCGCGTGGTCCCGAAGGTAAAGGCTGAGGGAATTGATGTTGGGTGGGCAGCTCACCATGATACTTTTGCCGAGCAAATAATGAAAGTCCACCCTAAAAAGCTGGGACAAGGCTATGATGATATGATTTTTTTCTGGAACAGTTTCGGTAGTATGCTGTTCATCTGATTTTTTTCTGGACTGCATAACACTATATTGAGACCCGGCCACTGCCACTGGAACTACAATTTTCTTTATGTTATATAAAATCCGAGGAGTCATGGCTATCCTTGACTCAAGAGGCTTATATCTTACATAACAACAAGGTAAGATCTCACAACTTCTCCATTTTGTTTTGCTATACAATGATGCCATTGTCTCCTGCTTTGTTCCTGATAGCTTCAATTGCTTGTGTATTCGAATTATATGGCTCTTGGATGTTCTCCTGATTCTGATGGCTGTGGACATGGTTCATGTTGTATTTTCAGATAGTTGAAGAAGCTTGTACTAATCTCCTTTCTAACATTTTGTGTGAATATCTCTATGACTTGTCTGAAGTATTCACAGGTTCTACACCAACTACCAGGTATGATCCATCCATCTCTACCTTCTCCATCTTATATAATCCCGACATTATTTGCAACTGGCATGATTAAATGTCTGTATTTTGCCTCATCCCATGACTTATTCTTTTCATGATGGAATTAAAGAATGAGTCACTTTCAGGTTGCTGCAAGTTTCACATGCCCAAGACGCACCATCCTTGATGAGAGGCTAAAGTGTAGTGAGCATTCAACTGCAACATTAATTGGTACCTTGCTTCATAAAAAATTTCAGTTTTTATGTTCAAAAATTGCCTTTTCTGAGAAACAGGATCTGCATAAATGGTCCCAAATGTCACCGACTTCACAAACCATAGTTAAAAAAAAGGATCTCATCCAATGTGTATCTTTGCTATCTAGATATCTCTCATGTTACCAGAGCTGAGGCTGTGTGTGTCGGTTTGTGCATGGTCCATACTATTGTGGTGCCGGAGCTGACAAGGCTCTGGGACAATCCAGCATTTGGACAATCTTTGCTCTTATTATACTTACAACTGGCGATCTGTTGTATTCTGAAATTTGTTTATTTAGAAATGTGAATGTAGGATGCATTGTATGATTTGATTGCTATTTGTAATATGAATGTATTGTTTTGATTGCTATTTGTAATATGAATGTATCGTTTTCTTTCCTGATTGTATTAATCAATCACAGCAGGTTCTTGCAATGGTAAAATTTTTCAAAAACATTAGCTACGGATATTAGCCGTAGTATTTCTCTAGAAACCGTAGCTATTACTAACTTTAGCAATGTACTACGGATTTCGTCCTACTTAGCTACAAATATTATCCGTGGTGCTATGTACATTTCTCCACAAACAGTATAGCTACGAATTATATCCGTAGATATTGATATCTAGTGCTATGGATTTAATTCGTAGCCATAGCTTTGCCCTTACTACACCACTAATTGCTACGGCCGTGCTACGGACTATAACCATAGCAAATAGTTTGTTGCCACAGTTTTATCCATAGTTTTTCTCCCTTTTTCTGGTAGTGATAATAAGTTTCCTTTATATAGGGTCCTAAGCTATGTGATGTTTAACTGAACTAATGCAATTATATTTAAATTGAATGCATGATACATATAAATATATCATAGTCATGCCTGAAAACAGATCCAATTCATTGAAAAGCAAAAGAAGAACTGAAGAAGTAAAAATTGAGAAATATACATATTAATGATGGGGACTAGTTGTGGTCTAGACCCACATAGAGTTGCGTAGTGGCTCATAATCATTATCTCCATCTCGATGGGGCTGGGCATAGTATTGCTGCTCCACAAATTAACAATATTGTGCCCAAGTCATAGTAGAGTGGTACCAGTTAAGATACTCCCTGACATAATGCTGGTACTCATCTACTCCGAACTGAATCAATACGCCCATCCGTAGGTATTGTGTAATCGTCACAGTCTATAACTGATGTGGAATTGGGAAGGGCACATATGAAGCTCCTTGGTATCGATATTGTTGGCCATATCCATACTGCTGCTCATATCCTTGCCCATATGCAGAAGTGAACTCCTGACCAGGTTTGAAAAATGATGTGCTATAACTGCTGGAGTCACTCGTCGCATATCCACTAGGTCCATATCCATGCCCATACTGTGGCACAGAACTCAAGCTACTCTCCTGTGTTTGTGATCCAGATTCATGTTGTGGCCTACAACTCGAGCTCCCCTCCCTCGTTCGTGATCCAAATCTAGAGCTACCTCGCCTGCCATGAACGCTTATCTCCCTCATGCATTTTGCCAGTAGCTCCTCCTCAAAATTTAAAAGTTGATGAGTCTTTTTTTTCTGTGGTAGCTTTTGACACGTGTATGTCTTATTGTAAACAAGACAGGATCTTGGTTCTCCTGGACGAGAACCATTGTCAGAGTCCTGCATGGAATGATTGAAATTCTCCTCCCTGGTGAAAGGGCTAAGAGGCCTCTTATCCTGACTCCCACCCGCGTCGCCACCATCCCCGTCGCCATCATTATCATCCTTACTGTCCTTAGAGTCATCGTTACCCTTATCGCCTCCATCATCATCACCGGACTCATTCTCCGCATCACTCTTTGACTTAGTCTCAGTGTCAGATAATGTCTACACGTCATGTGTCCCGCGTGATAGTGACTATAGCGGGCTGCCCTCCGGCCTCCTCATTAATGGGTCGAATGCCTCAGTAAGAGACCTCCGCTGCTCCACATGTGCATTAACATCAATCCCTTGTGTCTCTACTTCCACAGCAATATGTGGCTTTGGTCGCCCATCTGAGGTATCCAAGTCATCTGACCTAACCCACTAGTAAACTGGGTCATCCTCCACATCCTCAGCATATGCATGTTGTTCGACCATTATCAGGTTCAGTGGGTCTTCCCGCGCTTTTCTTCTTCCTTCCGTGTGGAGCAGCCTCTCTCGTAACTTCATATTGTAGTGACAATACACTAGCTTCTGAAGCCTCTCATACCATAGTCTATTACGTTTATTTGTGTGGATGAGGGAGAATGTACTCCAATTCCTTCTATAGGTTGCTTTGTCCTGAAGGAAGCTCTAGCCAAGAGGGGCACGCTTAACACTTTTGGTCCTATGGAGTGCTGTCTAAAGTGTTTGCCTTCACATGGTTGGTGGGCAGGAAGAAGGTGTTGACTATAGACAACCTTTAGAAGTGGTATATGATCATCCTGAACATGTGCATGCAAGATGCCAAATCTATTGACCAGCTCTTCATCTTTTGCCCCTTTACCCTCAAGGTGTGGGAGCATGTTATTGCTGATTTTGTTGTGCTGTGGGTTATTCCTTCCTGGGCATGGCATGGGCGAGATGGAGGGAAGCATGACCGTTCTACTTAGCTCTTGACGTTACCGGCCATGTGGTGGGTTGTTTGGGGCGAGAGAAACAGAGGACAGTTCCAGAATTCCTCTAAACTTTTTGAGGCAATTGTCGAGGCTATCAAATTGTCTATATCTGAATGAGTTATCAATTGCTCTAATCACTTGTAATAGGGTTGCCTTTTGGGCTGTTTTTTTGGCTTTTTCGTCGTTGTACTTTTTCCTGTTTTTGCCTTGGCAAGCAGGCCTTTAATAAATTTCCCATTACCCTTCAAAAAAGAAGAAGAAGAAAATACAAAAGAAAAGAAAAAGACTGCTTGTGAAGGAGTAGAATACATGATTCAGGATTGCTTGATGAAGCACCATTCATAAATCTTGGACCTTTACATGTGTTTGGGAATAATAATTTTTTTAGTGTTGGTCTAGGTCTCATCCGAGGGCAATAAGAACTTCAATTTCTCATAAACCATTAGAAGCAGAAGCTGGTAGACACCTCAACAGTGGTTGTTTCATTAGATGCTCTCTGTTTCTTACATGAACAAAGCATGCTGAGTTTCTAACGTATGCATCAATGGAGCCTCTTTACAACTTTTGGTTTTGGATGGCGAGAAAACTTTATTTAAGGAAAACAAAGGGAATACAAGAACAGTGAGTGGCCAAATTCAAGTGGCCCTCTCGTCGCTTTCTCAAGAGCGAGGTTTCTTTACTGCTACTTTTTTAATTCATCTTATTCTAGCTTCATTGAGTAATCACCATCACCAAGTACTTTTAAATTCTCTGTTTAAGACAGTTTGATTCAAATCCCATGGAAAGCGATTGACTTGAATTTCATTGGAGAAGAACCATACATGGGCAGTGTAGGTGCATGTGCAGCTTTGAAGTTAGTTTTTATCTTGTGAGCTAAATGGAGATGAAATGAAATTGCAAGTGGTCATGGTTTACTAGAGCTTCTTACCTATCTAGAGTGTCAAGCTTATGTAAAGGTTTTTCGGCTGGCAGAGGTCTTCTATAAAGCAATCATCTACAGGATCATAGATGGTTCGCACTAGCAGTTCTGGGAGATGCTGGGGGATGATCGAGACTTTTGTCCATGTGTGGCAATGGCATGGAGTTCATTGGGGTAAGAGAAGGATAATTCTGTGCCATTCTCTCACATTTTTTTATTCTATGGAAAAGAGATCTTTCCTTGTTTTTTATTGTATTGGGAAGTGGGGCCTCTTCCACTTGCGTTTTGTGTCTTCCTGCCATAGAATTTCCTCTGCAACATTATATCTTCTACTTGAGTATTCACTTCTTCCGGCTGTGGATTTTGTTCCATGCGACGTTAGATCTCTTCCTTTTGTGAAGTAGTCTCTTTTTTCTTCTTTCAATTTTTCATGGTATATGAAGATGGCTTTTGGCTTGGGAGTTGTGGATTTATTTCCTTCCCAGAAATATTAGATTTTATTTTATTTTTTTCCTTTTCAGATTTGTATGTTTTTGTTGGTATTTGTGGGGATTTCCCCTTGCCTTGTTTGCAGGACCTTTCTTCAACAAGAATTTCATGGAGGCAGGTTTCTTGTTCTTTACAAGATGCCATTTGTCTATATTTGATCTTGGGCTTTTTTTTTTTTTAACTACAATTTTTAAATGGATGATTAGAATATCTTTTTTTGTTTTTTAATCAGCAATCTTGTTTTTATATATGGCACTGCTTAAATGATTCGTGTCACTAGGAATGTGATCATAGTTAAAAGACTCAATGACTTGGACCGAATCGTTTGATCCTGAGTTGAGTTGCGACTGAATCGACCTGACTCGCCTGAGTTGGGGGTGACTCGTGGTATCAAACTGGATTAGGTGCTACTGACTCCGAGTTGACTCGGATAAGTTGCATGAGGCTCATTTGTCTTAAAACCATGAATGTGATGGTTACATGATACCTTGGTGCACGAACCTTCTAGTTCCACCTATCACACTCCGGACTTGCACTTTGGCTTCCTGATTATTTATTACATATTCAACTGGACGATTCCCTGCTCCCATACCTGAACTTGCTGTCTATTTGTTGGAGTGAAAATGAGAATGACTCAAATGCTTATGTCTTGAAAGATATCTTTATCTGTTAATTTTCATGGATTAAAGTCCTCTTGCATCAATGTTTTAGAGTTTCTGGATTAAAGTCCTCTTGGATTGACATTTTAGAGTTTTTAGAAATCTGTTTAGATAGGTTGGACATTTGAATTGTGGAAGACGCTTTTTTCTCATTGTTCAAAAAAAAAAAAAAAAAAAAGAAAGAAAGAAAGGAAAAGAAAAAAAGATGCTGTTTTCTCCATTTGAAAAGAAGTTGGGAAAGGCGAAGTGAGGCTGTTATTTCTCCAGTCGTCTACTTCTCCATCTCAAAAAACTCATACAAGATTTTTCTTTTACATGCAAATGAAACAAATGAATTATACCATTTTCATAAAATGACAACAACATTGATTGGTTGCTTTTTTTTTTATTATTATTATAAGAATTTGAGGAATTATTGATGAAATGAAAATTAAAGTAGATGGGCTAACAGGCCCCATGCAAGTGACTCTCTATCATTTAGAGAAGCAAATAGCCAACCTGAATATGCTTAACAAAGAAGCAACAACATCCTTTCTAGCATTACAGGCCGTCCCATTTTCTGAGTATCTTCTTCATTGAGCATTCCTGAAACCAAAGTCGTCTCTCTCAAGTGCCTAGTTGATTATCGTAAGAAGGATTTTCTTTATTAGCGCTTCTAATGGGGAAGCTGCATCCTCAATTATTGTAGCATTTTTCTCCATGTACCCCCAAAAAATTCCACAGAGACGCATCCTTCATAACATTTCTTTGCAGTTCTTGAGTGCATGGCCCCTTGAATCCTCCATTGTATTTTACATAGAGCCACTTAGGCATCAATCAATCCCAAAACAGGGATTAAAATCCTCTGGCGACTCCACAGTGAAGGAATAAGTGATGAAATCCATTTTATTTTATTTTTTCAAGTATTAAAGTCTTCTTGTGAAGGAAAGAGTCTCGGGTGCCGTCATTAGCACCTAAGAGTATCATTTTCATGTTGCAAATGCTCTTCTTATTTCTCATTTTAACATATGAAAGTAAGATCAAGACAATAAAAATCATAGAAGGTAAGTATGAATATTTTATGTATGAAGCCACTCATTGGCTTAGGTCATGCATGCTTTTAGCTTCATATTCCATTCTTGAACTCCAGTTTGGATTGAGCCGAGTCAGTTTGGGCCAGTTGAGCCAATGAGTCAGGCTTGGTCTTGATGAATTTTAAGCAGGTGGGCTTAGGCTAGATTTTTTGGCCAATGCTTGAACTGCTGTCGCCCCTAAATGCAGCCCAACTAGGGGTGTAAATTATTAAATTGCCAGATGGATTGTTCGACCCAACCGAAAATGGAATGGATGTGGGTCCAAAATATAGACCCATGAAGCATCGTTGGCTCCAAAAATTTGACATGATTGCTGAAGTAATTTGGGTCTTGGACCCCCCATATTTATTTATATGTAGCAAGAAGCCCCAAATCCTTGATTTGTCCAAGAAACACTGCATTTCTTTGGGCTGAGGAAGTGAAGGGAATGAGCTCGGCTGCTTCTCCTCCACAATTTTTTCTTGGTGCCCATTCCTCATGATCTTCACGCACCATTAGCACCTTGCTCTCCTCTTATTCTTCATTGGATGGTTCGGATGGACTTCCCTGTTCTTTGTCAACTAAAATAGACTTGACCCGATTACTGAAGTAATTTGGGTGTTGGACCCCCCAAAATCAACCCGACTCGACCTAACCTTGAGGCTTTTTTTAAATGGATCTATTTTGATCCATCCTGAAATAAACCCGACCAAGGCTTGGACCAGACCTGGACTCGAAAAAGTAGGGTGGCCATGGGTAGGGCTAGCTTCGCCATGAACTTAAGACCCTAGGTTGAAGATCATCCAAGCCTGAGCCTGAAAAAAAATGCTTGGGATTGGATTCGATCTAAACTGACCTAGCCTGGCTTGAAATTTTGATAAAATCCCTATTGCCTACTTGAATGTTCCTAACCCATCTGTTGATCTGTGGACTAGGCCACTCATCCATTAGTCCATGTTCAAAATGGATGGGTGGTCTAGTCGATGATTGGAATTTGCATGTTTGTAGGTTACGACATATTCATATAAGGTTGTGTTGGATGGTGCTTGGGCCAGCTAAAATGACTTGAGCCCAAGCTCAACTTGATAATTAATCAGACAATGCATGTGAGGCTCAAGCCAGCTAAAACCTGGGTCAGACTTGTTGGGTTAGTCGGGCTACCGGTCCCATTGCCACCATTATAGAAATATGGTTAGTTAGAGGGTGGGAAAAGTGAGAGTTGGGAGACTGCCTAATTACTAGGTTTAATTAGAAAAATTAGTAAGTTGGAAATTCTAATTAGTTAATTAGTGGATGGGCTGTGCATGGGTCGCCCCTATAGCTATTCGGGATGTATTAAATAAATGGATTGGCTTACTTTGACTTTACCTAATCTAGATTTTAATGATTTGGGTCTAGTGAAAAATATATAGATATTTACTACTAAATTCCAGAGTAATCTATATTTTACCAAATAATGCTTCCATGATTAAAAATTATGGAGGTGTTTTTTGAGGGATGAAAATATGAAAACAATCTCCTTCAACTTCTTTAAAAGTAGAGAAGCTCAAGACTTATGGGGCTCATATGGTATGTGTATTACATCCAACCTGGGCAGTAAGGTTATCAGATGGGTTACATTTGAACTGGGATGTTTTGAATGGTATATATTATTTTTTCATGGATTGGCACACGGTATGATTAGATCTATTATATTTTTTTTGTTTGTCTAAAAGATTACCCAATGTGTTATATTTGAATTGAAATATTTTGAAAGGTGTACATTTTTTACTAATGCACCTTCTGATCAGGTCAGCCATTTTTTTTTTTTTTGCCTAGAAGATTATCAGGTCGGCTACATTTGAATTGGAATATTTTGATTAGTATACAATTTTTTTTTATTTTTTATTTTTTTTAATGATTGGCTCACCTTATAATTGAATATGTCGTATTTTTGGTTAACCAGGAAGATCAAAAGATAGGCTACATTTGAATTGAGATATTTTGAATAGTGTGTGTTGATGCAGTTTTCTGACAGACCCTCCATAGCGTACCTTCTTGAACTTGCACGAGTAGGCCCCAGTTTGTTTAAGGGACTCTCCGATGCCTAAGTCAGGCTTAAGGTCTTTTTTAAGTAGAGTAGAATCTCCAGAAAAGAGATTAGTCGAATGTTAGGGTTTGTGTGAATGTACCTACCTCAAATGGTGGGAGATGTTTTGCATATTTATAAGGGAGAGAGGATCTTGTAGTATGAGGATTCCTTCCAGATATCTTGGAGATTTGATATGATCCAAGATCTTCCCAAGATTATAGGTTTCCACAATTATCGGGATTTGAATTTATCTTCCGAGAGTCTTACGAGGATTCTGACTCTGTAGTTCTTTTAAGTCGAATTCCAAGGCAGGTGCTGAGTTAGAAATGAATGATACTGTCCTGATCAACAGATCAACATTCACCATTTTCAACCATTAGACAAGCTAGAAGTTTCGTGTTTCCTTTACCTAGGTCTCGAGACCTTTTGGCCTCACCAGGAGTATCGTCGATTTATGGTCAATCGATGATCGAGCTATGGTGGTCTGTGACCGATCTGTGACTGATCTATGACTGGTCTATGGCTGATCTATGACTGATCTGTGACCGAACTATGATCGATCCGTAATCGACATATGGCTAATTTATAGGCGATTCATAACTGTCCATTAGTCGACTTATAAATTAGGTTGGTATTTCAACCACTTGTGTGAGCTAGTAAGTTCTCTGTGTGTTCTTACAATTGCATTGCTTTCCTTGGAGATTGCTCTGTTTCTGAACGTAGAGGCCTTATCAGGCTCGAATTTCCATATGCTCGTGCTGGTTCAATAAAATTGGTCCATTCAATAAGCTGACTTCTAGACTTGTGACTTCTGGACTCTAGATTTTTTTTTCCCAACACTGTATATTATTTTTCAGCTACCCGGAGTTGTGGGACAGACTTAAAGGAAATAAAAGTTAGGCACAGTCACAATAATGTATTGTATCCACACATTTAATCATTTGTCCAAACCATTTTAGATTATTATCCAAATAATGAGTCATACCCAAAGTTCAAGTGTACTACTCAAATAACACTGACGATGATAATTCTCACCGTTAAAAAATTCTAGGGCTGTAATATTTATTTCCCATCCAATCTATTCACGAGCTCACACAGACTTCCATACTGATCAAAGAATTATGTGACCCCAAAAGGGTTTCAATGGTAGATGTTCAATCTCCCACTTCTTTTTGTAGTGTGGTCCATTTGATCTTTGGATAAGTCTTAATTTTTTGGCTCAAGCCTTACGACGAGCTCGCCAAATGGAGGAACGGTTTGGATATAACACATAAGACATGATGGGACCCATAGAACTTGGTGACGTCAACACACCAGCCAGGTCGGTGTGTGCGGTACACCAGCCTATCCACTTCCCCTTGTAGCCGGCGAGAGACGAGAAAGAGCACTCAAAGCTCCCATCATCGTCCCTCTCTCTCTCTCTCTCTGAAAAATGAGAAGAATTCCACATTCATCCAAAACTCTACTTCTCACATCCAAACACCCCTCTCATTTCCTTAACCCCCTTCTTTTCTCCTCTTCTCAACGACTACAGCAGCAGCACCAACAACAACAACTGCAGCAAAACCTCAACGACCAGAACGACAACGATAACCAAATCGCCCTCAAAATCACCTATCTCCTCAACCACCACCCCAACTGGCACCATCTCCTTACCTCCTCCGACACCATCCCCGTTGCCGCCCTAACACCTCAAGTCGTCCGATCCATTCTCCTCCAAGACCATGTATCCGACCCCGAGCGCCTCCTTGAGTTCTTCTACTGGGTCCAATCTCAAATTGCTCTCCCCCAATCCATTGATTCGTTCTCAATCCTTGCCGTCCGCCTCTGCAATTCCGATCTGTTGGGCCCCGCCAATGGCCTTCTCGAAAGAATGATAACAACCCATCTGCACCCTCCGGCCTCGGATGCAAGTATGATATCGGATTCAATTGCCAGTAGCTATCAAAGCTGTAACAGGTCGAATCCGGCTGTTTTCAATGTGCTAATCAATACATGTAGGAAGGTGGGTATGTTGCGAGAGGCTGTTGAAATCTTTTTGGGATTGAAAAACAGAGGAATTACTGTTAGTCTGCAGTGTTTTAATTCTATGCTGAGTGATCTGTTGAAGGTGAATGGGATGGATTTGTTTTGGAAGGTGTATGGGTGCATGTCGGAGGTGGGAATTACACCAGATGTTTATACGTATACATCTTTGGTGGGTGCGCATTGCAAATCTGGGAATGTTGGTGAGGCGAAGCGGGTGTTTGTTGAAATGACCGAGAAGGGTTGTAGGCCAAATGCTGTTACGTATAATGTGCTTATTGCAGGATTGTGTGTAGGCAGTCTTCATGAAGCTTTCCAGCTGAAAAGGGAGATGCGTGAGAATGGTCTGATGGCAGATAGTTTTACATATGCTACACTCGTGAATGGGCTGTGCAAGGAACGGAGGTCAAGAGAGGTGAAATTGTTGGTGGCGGAGATGTGGGAGATGGGATTGAAGCCAAATTTCTTTGCCTACACAGCTTTGATTGATGGGTTGATGAAAGAAGGTGATGTGGATGAGGCTTTTAGAGTGAGGGATGATATGTTTGTTCACGGAATTCAGTTGAATGTCACTGGGTATAATACACTCATTCGCGGTGTAAGGTCGGCAAGATGGAGAAGGCCCACCAGCTCTTGAATGAGATGGTTGGGATGGGGTGGAAGCCAAATGCAATGACATATGGTTCAGTTATTGAGGGTTATTTGAAAGAGAAGGACACCGATAATGCTTTTGAGATGTTTGATGAAATGAAGAGAACTGTATTGCCTACGGTTGTTACATATAGCTTGTTGATTAATGGGCTTTGTTATCATGGAGATTTGCACCGAGCAAACAGTTTATTGGACGAGATGGTTGCGAGGGTTCTCAAGCCGAATGTTGTTATCTATACGGCACTTATAACAGGTTACTGTAGGGAAGGTAGAGTTGAAGATGCATGCAAGGTTTTGAAGAGGATGTTGGAGAGAGGTGTCGTTCCAGATGTGGTTTGCTACAATTCTCTTATAGCTGGATTATTCAAGGCGGGAAAGATGGAAGATGCCAGTATGTACTTGGTGGAAATGAAGGAGAGGGGACCGATTCCAAATGCGTTTACATATGGGGATTTCATATGGGGGCATGGTAAGGCTGGGGAAATGCACAAGGCGGACGGATATTTCAAGGAGATGCTTGGCTGCATTTTGGCGCCGGATGTTGTTTATACTGTTCTTATCGACAGGCATTGCAAAGCAGATAACATAAAAGAAGCCTTCTCAATATTTCATGCTACGCTTGGAAGAGGGGTGCTTCCAGATGTGCAGACTTACAGTGTGCTCATCCACGGACTTTCGAAGGCTGGGAAGTTGGAAGAGGCTATTCGAGTCTTTTCAGAACTTCAAGAGAAGGGTTTGAAACCTGATGCTTTTGCTTACAGTGGTTTAATTTTTGGGTTTTGTAGGCAAGGTGAGATGGAGAAAGCTTTCCGGCTTCTTGATGAGATGTTCAATAAAAAAATAGAGCCAAATATTGTTACGTATAATGCTATGATTGATGGATTATGCAAGATGGGTGACGTCAGGAGGGCGAGAGAATTGTTCAATGTCATCATGGAAAAGGGTTTGGCACCGACTAGTGTGACTTACACTATAATGATCAACGGGTATTGCAAATCGGGAAATGTAACGGCAGCGTTCCGCTTATATGATGAAATGCTGTCGAGGGGACTGTTGCCAGATAGCTTTGTGTATAATACTCTTATTGATGGATGCTGCAAGGAAGGAAACTTGGAGAATGCTCAAGACTTGTTTCACAAAATGGTGCAGGACGGCTTTGCGACAACCCTCTCCTTCAACACTTTAATCGACGGGTTTTGCAAGTCAGGCAAGCTTAAGGAAGCAAACGGATTGTTGGAAGATATGATAGAACAGTGTGTCATGCCCAATGAAGTGACATACACAACACTGATTGATGGGCTCATCAAGGAAGGGAAGTTGGAGGAGGCTACCCAGCTGTTCTTGGAGATGCAGGAAAAGAATCTGGTGCCAAATGCCATCACTTACACCTCGCTCATTGATGGGCAAAGCAGACGAGGAAACACCACAGAAGCATTCGCACTATTCGAAGAGATTGTGGCTAAGGGCATTAATCCAGATGAAGTGACATATGGTGTGATGATCCATACTCATTCTAGAGGGAAACTTGATTGAGGCCTTTCGGTTGAGGAACGAGATCTTGTGGGAAGGCATTTTGATGAGCGGTACTGCATACAATTCACTGATAGATGCCCTTTGCAAGAAGGGTGATTTTCATGAAGCGTTGAAGTTTCTCAACGAAATGGTGGAGCGAGGAATTAGAGCTGATGTTGCAACATGCAGTGCTCTAATCCACGGATTACGGAGTGAATGTAATATCAATAAGGCTAAAGTTCTTCTAGAGAGTATGATAAACAAGGGCTGGGTGCCCAGTAATACTACTTTGAGTGACTTGGTCCCTGGGCGCCAAAAACTGGAGAGTGCAGAGGAAGACAGTGACCTTTAATGCTAGGGCGGCAGAGGGGGTTGTTTTTTGGCATAACAAGCTGCTCAAGAGAAGTACTTCAGCAGCCTGCTCAGGTTTAGAACGTAAATCCGCTGGGCTGAGAAGGGACATCGAGAAGACTAAAATCACTTAAGAGTTTGTTTTTTGGAAGGAGGCTGCCAAGGCTATTCGTGCATCCTACAATCCCGACACTTGCCAGTGTTGCACGTGTTTGATCCCGGGAATTCACATGGCTCAAATATCATGTGGGAGATGCACACGTCGAATTTCGAGAATGGCTTGAGCCTTTTTAACAGTACTTCATACACATGAGGCCCGTCTGATGGCTGGACTGACCTGACTTTTGGGACATGAAACATGCATGGATAGGCCCACCTGATGAATTGCCTGCATCTTGCACACATATTCCACACTGGCATGTGTGAGGAGAGTAGGATACAAAATTCTACTCTTGTAAGCATGTCCCATTGATTCGTTCTTCCTGAAGCTCCCTGCACCTTGGTGAAGTTTTCTCTCGTTGATGCTGATCTTAGATTACCAGAAGATCGGAATGCCGTTCACAAATCCTTCCGTATATCTAGGTGAATGCTTTCTTCTTTTTTGGATGTGGACATAGAAGGCACCAACAATATCATCTGTAGCTTCCTCAAATAATCAGTGAGTACCTCACCCACTGCTTTGCTTCGAATATTAATCGGCTTCCTGCAAAACAACAGGATTAACAGCTGGAAAAGGTTTTGATGACCAACTGTCACGACCCTAAATCAAGTGTTGGTAATTCATGATTACTATACACCAAATTTCGGTTGACAGCCTCCGTAGAACTCCGATTTTGGGACTTCCAACTATCACATACTAAGTCTCATAAGCGGGGCTCCACAAGGAGGATTTCTGTAAGTAAAGACGACAAACACATAACATTTCTCAAAATTTCATCATATTCAACATATATTACTGTGTACAACTGAGCACATAAAGGCAAAACCAAAACATAAACTATGTCATATTTACTATACTTGATATACATATTCAGGGTATTACAAAAAAAAATATACATTGATATGTACAAAACAAAAAGGACAACTGGAGTCTGTAGCATCTACTCCTGTAGCTCCCTACTCTCACCTGAAAAAAAATTAGAAAGGAAAGCTTGAGCTACTAAGCCCAGTGAGTGCGTGTGTGCAGTGAAAATGCATATTTCATGTTATGCTTATATAATGCACAGGAACGCACAGGCTTTCTAAATTGATAACAATAAACTAAAGATACAATGCATTATGCCACTTTTTATGTTCCAAATCATTTTTAATTACAGAGGTGGGACTTCTACCCACTTGTAACATACATACTCTTTCAACGTTTCCACAACTTTCCATATTTCCCAATTGGATCACCAAAGTCTAACACAGAGGTGAGACTCACATATGATTGCTACCCAATTGTATAGACTTTTCCACCGTGGTCAACTACAGAGGTGAGACTACATAGTTCACGGGCCGAACTAGTCTAACCATGGTCAACTACAGAGGTGAGACTACATAGTTCACAGGCCGAACTAGTCTAACCCACTTGTGTTGAACCTCACTATCTGCCTAACAACGAAAAATCGTAAGTCGCCTGGTAAAACGATAGCGGGCAATTTACGAGTTCGTCACACACAATCTATCTTTGCTTGCCCATAAGCAGGTCAGGTCAAACCTCTCAACCAATCGACACGCGTCAGTGGGAGTCGCTGCTTACTTTGGTATTTCGGCATTCCAGCGTTCTGTTCTTCCACCCGGTCTAAGCATTGGTCGTTCCCAATGGTACCAATCGGGGTTTAGGGACTTTCACCCACGGACCCTCTAATCATGTCCTGTCGAATTACACATTTCCGGTGTGGTGTCCAACTCAAGTTATAACAAAGTATGTTTAATCACATTTACAATCACCATATGCATAATAAGTCCACACACAAGCACTATATGTCATGATTTTCAAGGCAAACATAGGACGACCTTTCTCATGTGGTCTCCTCATACATTTAAGTTCCTCATAGGGGTCTCATGTAATACATCATGTATCTAGACGGTTTACATACTCATCATAGACACATCGTGTGTCGCAACACAACCCCATCATAGACACATCGTGTGTCGCAACACAACCCACGATGATCACCATATCACCATACCATGATATGAATCATTCACTCTCAATCATACAATGATACAACGACTATGAATCATGCATATAATATGCACTTGACTTAGCCAATTTAAATCTAATCTGGAATTTATTCTGCTATAAGACTTCATGCCATAAGCATGTTTTTTCTCAAGAATTAACTACATCAAAAGGATGAAGGATATTTCTTTTAAACATTTTGTCAAACAGGTAGCGGGCGAACATTGTAAGGGATAGAGAGAAACCGTTAGAAATACGTATAACTTTAAACAAAACTAAATCATTTTTATCATCTAATCTTCCACTAACAACCTAATCACCTAACTCAGAAAATCCAGCCATACTCATAAGAAAATCCAGCAATAACCTAACGATTTTAAATCAGAAAAGCTAGTATGCGTAAGGCTTTGAAAGAAAATCCAACAACAAATTAACCAACTCCATCAGAAATTCTAACAAGAACCTAACCCTAAATCAGAAATCTCATCTTTTATAGGGCTTTCAAGAAAATTCAGCAATACCTAATTCGAAATCAGAAAATTCAGCAATACCTAACCCTAAAATAGAAAATCCATCAATTATCTAACCATAAAACAGAAATTCCAGCAATCTATTAACCCTAAATGAAAAGTCAGCGAAAACCTAACCCTAAAACAGAAAATCCAACAATTATCTAACCATAAAACAAAAATTTCAGCAATCTATTAACCCTAAATGAAACGCCAGCAACAACCTAACCCTAAAACAGAAAATCCAGCAATTTTCTAACCCTAAATGAAAATCCAGCAAAAAGGGTTTTGAAGGAAACCCCAACGTACACATATGCGTGCTCCTAATCTATGCACTCACCTGTAACTATCAGAGGATTGGCTCCCAACCTCAGCTTCTATTTCCTTTTCTTCTTTTCTTCTTCTCAACTTTACACTCAACAAGAAAGAGTGCTGGAAAATGGAATGTTGCTAAGGATTTTTCATCTGTATGGACTTGAAAATGGTTTGAAATTAGCTTTTGTCTAAAAAGGAAAGTTATGGGATGTTTTGTGATGATTTTTGAAAATTTTAAACTTATAGTAGCAATATAACAATGGTATTTAACTAATTTGAACTAACGTATCCCAATGAGTTTAAAAACATCGAGGTCATTTGAGTATATTTTCTCAAAATATACATGTGCGTCTTTATGCATAACTTACAATTTGGGTGTCCTATTGACATGCCGTTTTTGCTATTAATTCCGTAACTCGACTACGGTTACAACGGTTAGGCTCTCGGACCTAATGGATTTTGAAAACTCGATGGTGGGGCTTCGCCAGATAGAATAAGGACATAATTGTCATTTCTTAGATTGTTTAATTTCAAGTCTGTATCTTAAAATTTGGACATCGGGTTGAAATACAGCTTGCGGCTCGATAATAGAACAACATTATGATCAAGTCAAAACATTCTCGGGGCCAATGGACCTATAGTCAATAACTATCCAGTGTAAAAACCAGATTTCGGGGCCTCGGATCTTACACCAACTCTTGTACATCATCTGTATGTAGGAAGAGCTTCCCTAACTTATTTCGATTGTCTTAGTCATTCATTAGTTGACTCATTCTACCAATTAGCAAATGCTTGGATTTCTATAACATGCCAAAAAACGGAGCTGTCATGTAATCAACTTATGAATTCAGGCCATTATTTAAAGAAAGCCATCATATGTGAGTATTCTTTTTGTAATAGACATGTCATAAAGGGTCATATTGTGCTAAAATTGGCATGAATGGTTGTGATCTTTGGAATTTTCTGTATCTTTCTGTATTTAATTTGGTAGGCTACCATATGTGTATGGTAGATGCTAATGTCCTCACCTTCATGGGGATGCTAGTGACATCCCAAAGCTTTTGAATGATATCCGATATGCCTAATCATCAATCAGACGGTCCATTCAGTGCCACCATGACCAAGCCATGGTTCAAGAATCACGCCGATCACATGACCCTAACCCTTTGAATACCCTTTGAATTGGGCCAATTTGTTACAATAGTCCGTTTTTACAGGCCATAGATTGCATGGTTAAAAGTATCAAACCAGAGTGCTACTGTGACATCATAAGCAATAAAAAGTGGGATCTATTGAATAGATTCTTCTAGGTGATGATTGGACCCATCTTGTTCTCCACTCAATCTTGACGGTCCATTTGCAATGCTACTGATCATATTATTGGTTCGGTTTTTTTTTTTCACCACAGCTTGCCCTAGTTATATGAATAAATGGACAGTAAAAATTGATGATTGGTTGTACCATTTATCATTTACTAGTTTTGGGGATGTTGCTAACATCCCCACCTGCATAGGGACAGTAGCATCCATGCACAAACATGCACACACCTGTCAAAAATACATTATAGGCACTAGCCGAACCATGTTTCCTTCGTTTCTCCATGATGATTTTATTTATTATTATTAATTTTGAAAGATGAATCTCCTAGGAACTGTTCTATAGAGGTTCTCTTAATTCATTAGACCTTTTTCAGAGATTGAAATACCCCATGCCTTGGAGAACTGGAGTAGCAAACGCTTATCATCATCCTTTCTATTTAACTTTCACCTTGCAGCACCCCTGTTAGCCGTGAGCTGTAGAGCTAACTCCTTGAGGATACTAGACTGGTCTTAGATCAAGTTACTACTTTGAGGGCAATTACTACTTCTGGTCACCAATCGCTTCAACAAGGATACTTAACTGTTCCATCTCAATGAATCAAGGGCCTGTTTGGACACACCCTCAAAAGGGGCATTTTACACCTAACCATCATTTCGACCCTAGTTCACATTATGCATTTGGATGCACTTTTGTAAACCGTCTCACCCCCAACTCAGCAAAATTGGAGCTAGAAAGGTGACTTGTTTGTTGAGTTGACTGAAAAAGCAAGAGTGAAACCCCTTTTGCGGAAGTGCATCCAAACGGGCCACACATGAGGTCCCTCTAGTATTCAGGGAGCACAAGCACCCGTCCCAAAGCCAAAGAGACAATAGAAAGCTTAATGGAAACATGAGGAAGATTTGTCATCAAATGTTCTAGCACTCCACTCTCTCCAAATATGCCTACCAGGCTCCAAGAAAGGACCAGTAAGCCAGCTGCGTTAACATAAAAATAGACATCTCGCAGCCCCTCTGAAGAGATGGTACACCGATTCTTCATCTTTCCTACGGACGCAGATTAAGTACGACACATGCCTGTCTTGAGCTCGGCAAGTGCAGGGGCTCTGAAGAGTCACTGTGATATATGGGTTTTATCCATACCGTCCATCCATATTTTCATATCATTTTAGGGTCTAAGCCCAAAAATGAGGCAAGCTCAAGGCTCCAGTGGTCCACACAGTGGGGATTAAACAGCTACCATAGAAAACTTCTTGGGGGCCACAAAAGTTTTGAATCAGGCTGATATTTGTGTTTTCCCTTCGTCTAGGTTTACCATCAAGGTGGGCCCTGGGAAGGTTTCAACGGTGGGTGCCATTATCACCGCTGCTTCCTGTGGTGTGGTCTGCTTGAGCCTTAGATCTGCCTCATTTTTTGGGCTTAGACTCTAAAACCCATGTAGGGAAGTGCGGAAGGTGAGCCCTCAAGATCTAACGGTCTACACGAAGTTTAGAACCCTCACAAAGCAGAAGAACGGTGCTTTAACGGCTCGCCTATCTACTACTGGAGCAGATGGAACTATTCACACCTCTGATCTTACGGTATATAGTGGCCCCGGATTGCGATCTATGGATCAGATCGTCCCAAGGACAAGCTAAAATGGACAGACTATAGCGCACACAATATCTCTCTGTATACTCTCGGTTTATCGTATGACTCCATTCTTTACACAAGAGAAGCGCATTCCTTTTTATAACAGAGGAAAGAGAGTTTGAGTGATATTGGGATAAGGCTAAATAATCCGATCAAATCCCTATCTTCAGTTAAAAATCAAATTCATATTTGAATTTGAAATTTAATTCAAAGGAAGAGACCGGAGAAAACATGAGACGTACCCACTAGTGATTGCTCACAAGTGGGCCCCACTGGCCTACGGCCAATAACCCATACATCACGGTGGCCCCTTAGAGCCCCTGCCTGTGCCAATCTCAGGATGGGCAGGGGTAGTATCCAAACTGCTTCCCTTTCCTACACATAATTCACATATTGTTCATCACCATATTTCTCTTAAGATTGCCGAGAGTTGATGGCAGTCAATACAAAAGCTTGAACCCTTGCGGAGGGATCAGGATTCAATTTTCTTCAGTTGTCCTGTTTGGTCAGCTGATTTGAGCGCCACACCTGGAGTTTTCTATTTGCTTTATCTGTTTTTCTTTCGTTGCTATTTTGAGCGCCACAGGTGATTTGAACTTATTGCCTCTGTCTTGCCTTTCTTATCTCTGTTTCTTGGCGTGTTTAATGAAACGATCTTCTCCAATTTGAATTCTAATGTAGGCAGTTCCAATTTGATCACTTCCTATTCATTGAATTCAATTATCACAATTCAATTTGAAGGAATTGTTTGCTTCTGAGTCCTTACTATCTGCAATAATCTAGAAATATTTAAATTTCTGTGTTGTTTTATTTTGCATGTTTACAATAAATGGTTGTTTCGTTGTATTGCGTTTGGCAGAATATTCAATGATCCTAAATCCTGCTCTTATTCCAACAGAGGTAGTTTCTGTTCTGATTGGATGCAATTGCTGCCAAATGTGATAGATGGATAGCGGAATTACGTTGGTTCTTCCATAATATCTGGGCCACCAAACACACCTGGGGACCACCTCAGTGTATGCATAGTGGATATCCACGCCGTCAAACAGGTGGGCAGAGGATTGTTTCACAGTGTAATTTTTGTTAGTTGCATGTCAAAGATATGGGCCACCTGATGTAAGGTTCGGATTATCTGACCAATCTATCCACGGGCATTGATCTGGCCCTCCAAGTGTGCATGTGACACAGGCAAGTTTCTCCTTCATTTACACGATGATAAGTGCTGTTATGTAACTTGAATTCCATACCTACTGCACGTGAAACAATTTCCTCTCATTGCGACTGGAAGTATTGATCAGGTGGGCCATCATCTAGATGGGCCATAGGGAAAAACTATAGTGAACTGATAACTTCAGACCATCCATCCAGATGTAAGTTTTACCCTGTCCAAATCGACCCATTAGTCAGCTTTGTATCAACGGTCCATCATTATATCTGCTGCACAGATAACTACACAGTCCACCCCTTTGGTTGGTGGCCCTGATCACCACATGTTCAGCTTGGACACTTCGATTCTAACCGTCTATTTTGAAATGGGCAGCGACTGACAAAAAGTTAGAATTGATGAATGATGGGGGCCCCAACTATAAAATTTTCATCTACCCTTCCAATAAAAAAGGCAAAAAAACAAAGAAAGAAGAAACTGCCCTTTTCATAGTATTTCGAGAATCATCTTCCACAATCTGAACCTCACCTAAGGTTTTCATAGTATGGAAATGGATCACACTTTGTTGTTGCCATTTTAAATGCATCTACTGTTTCAGGATGCATACAGACGTACAATCACTGTGGAGCACAATTATTGTTTACAGCAACGTGGAACTGAGCAATTTAAATATTCATCTGAATAGAAACATTAATCCTTTTGTCATCATTGCAATTACTCTTGTTTCATCCAACTTAAAATGAATCTGATCAGAATTTGCAGCTGGTTATTTTCTCCAAATAAAGCCTCACTTGTTGAAACTTAACTAGTGCAATTAACTAGTGCAATCTATGTCAATAATATATCAAAAAGAAGTGATAGAAAGAGAAAAGAAGAAGAAGAAATAAACTTATATATGTGCATAAAATTGTGTATAATCCATACTCCGTTCCAATATTTTAGAATCATAATTGCAATGATGTCCATTGTTTCTAACTAGTTGTATGTGAGCATTCTGTCCTGCAGTGCTAAACTCCTATGTGATTATCAAGATCTGTCATCCCTCTACATGATGAAATTTTCATTTGATGGGACCTAATGGATGGCCTGAGGCTGAGGGACCTCAGTCGAAGGGGCCGAAGAATCAATAGGTAGTTTTTTGTTCGGATTCATTTATGTGTGATCTTTTACATACATATTTATGTTTGTTACATTTCACTAGCCATTATTAAATACTCTTCAAATATTTTCTTGTGCATTTAATAGCCATGCTTAATTTGTTGCTAGCTATGGGTTTTGTGATCCCTTCGTTTTTTGTAGTTCACCATCATTGAATAGTTGGCCCCTAATTTTTTTTTTCAGGTCGAGTCATATTTATGTGTATTTATGTGTTTGACAAACAAAAGAATCCAAGAGCTGACTCTCTTTTGCATGCTGAGATCAATCTAAGGCCATGACAATGCCAAGAACAACCACCTAGTGACTTCTCTATTGCTCAGTTCCGGTTTCTGGAGTGACTACTTGTCGTCCACGGGCACTAGTGCTATAAGAGGATTACCCAAATGGTAAGAACTATAGAATCCCTTCTTTCTCTGCTTTCACTCAACACAAAATTGTATATTTATATGGGTTGCATGGCTAATTCGTACTCGTGGAAACTACATTGCATTCAGATCTGCTATTTCTTTTATAAGAATATTTTATTTTGCAGTTTAAACTTAATACCGGACTTTTTCAAGTTCTTTACCGAACTCACCTTGTTGCTACATTGTTCTCATTTTCGTGAGGGTTTTTGTTCTTTATATTACAAGTGATCAAAGGTAAAGTTGAGGATGTTGAATTTCCTGAGAAAGTAGACATTCTGATTTCTGGGGCTATATGATTTAGAAGGGTGTTGTAAGGAGCACAGATCCATTGCCAAAATATCAGATCTAAGGCAACATGATTTTAGGAAATGAGATCTGGATTTGTACATAACAGATCTGTACACCCCTCTTTTGTTGGAAATCATGCCTATGTATTCTCATTTATAGCATTTTTTTGTTATCTTTGTTTGAATAACTCTGTTTAACATCTTCAGAACTTCTTTTTGGTGTACATTACTTCTTTTGACAGGCATCAAATGAGAAAGGTCAGGGTGGCACAATTGAGGTCATGAGTGCCCAGTAGGCAGAGGACTTGAAAACAAAGGAAAAGAGATGGAGGGAGCGTGAGGTAATTTCATTTTTTTTTCCTCCTGCTCTTGTAATTATTTGTTTGTCTGTTTTAAGTTACTTTCAGCATATGGGTCTTGGTATTCTTTGCTAATTCCCATTAAACAGAAACATATGCCACGAAAGAAATGCCAAAGATTGGAAGTAGCTTGGGAGATGTTGGAAGATGAAGGTCAAACTCGCAATTCAGAGCAGGTCTGTTCAAATGTCTGCACGCATTTGTATAAATACAGAAACATGATACACATTGGCAATTCAGAGCAGGTCTGTTCAAATGTCTGCACGCATTTGTATAAATACAGAAACATGATACACATTGGCAATTCAGAGCAGGTCTGTTCAAATGCCCACGCATTTGTATAAATACAGAAACATGATACACATCTGTTGCAATAACTTGTTGGTGATATTACAATGATTATTATTATTATTATTATTATTATTATTATTTTAAATTGTGTATTTGGCAGGGTTATGATATGAGGTTTGAGTTGAATGAAGTAGAAGCAACGAACGAAACATACCCATCCACAATATCTTTCCTTACCTTATTAAATGCTCTTATTGCAAAAGAAAGGGATGTAAGCAATAGAGGTCGTAGGTATTGAATTAAAGATCTCTTAAAAGATTCTGAGCCTGTATGATATTAAAGATGAGGATATTGATAGTGTTTTTAATCATTCCCAGCCTTTGCTCTTTATAATTTTGATGAATAACAGTTTGTTATCTGTTTTCTCAGGAAACCTCTCTTTACAAATATCATGTGGATGAACTTACTTGTTCAGGCAAGTATCTATTTTCTCTTATACCTCATGAAAACCTCAGAGCATTAAATGATTGTAATTATATGGAGATTGATTGAAACTGAAATGTTCTTAATTATGCTGTAGGCAAACCGTGAGATTACTAGGATGGATATATTTCTCTCTTGTTCAACTTCTACAAGAAACAACAATGGGCGGCATCAGTTCTGGTGGTCAGCCTACTGCTGCTCCCGATGATGGAGTTCCAGTATTTTCCAACTATCAGAAATCTCCCATGCCACTCCCAATCAGCTTAGCAGACAGAATGCAGTAATTTTGGCATGTGGGTCTGGTCTGGAATTATTGTGAGTAGGTGACTCATGAGCACCTACAATGACTGGTATTCCAAATTCCGAACTCAACCTGCTGCAGTCAGCGTTTTGGATATTGTAAGTTCTTTATAACAGACTAGGAATGTACATGAATATTCTTATTACATATTTTCCCTTGAGCATCAAGTAGCCCTGTTCCTTTCCTAGTTAATGATGGATCATTTTCCTTGTAGGCTTAAGATGGATAAATTGACCTCTCTATGTTACCTTTTTACTGATGGTGAAATATCTTACAGGTTGTTAAAGAGAACCAGAAGCTTCACAAAGGCTCCAGGGAAATTGAAGCTGATGAATCTTCTACCTTGGCTAACACGAATATCTTTCCCGGAGATGTCCTCTGGGTCACAGACACAAAGATCTATGAAAATCGTGATATAGCTGGTAATTAAGCATCACTACACTATCCAACCTACACAAAGGCACTGTTGGTTATGAAAGGCTCGCTGAGGTCATTTCTCCCTTGAGATGTGAAACTGCCAAAAGAGAGATCAAGAAAGCGTCTACTCTGAAACAACAGAAAACAGATAATGCACCAGCAGTAGATCAGCTGATTAAAGAAGAGGAGAGAGAAACTGGAGATACAGGTCTGAAGCCATACTTACAATATCTGAATCAGAGCAAGGGATATTTCTCCTTGTCAGGCCTATGCCATCTCATGTTTGTGGCTGGACAGATCACACAAAACTCTTGGATGGCTGCTAACAAATCACACAAACTCAGGAGGAAAATGCCGCTTCTCTTATATTTAAATAGAAGCCTCTAACGTTTCTCTGTTTGTGTTGAGATTTCAAGTCTCTTGGACTGAGGGAGAAAACCAATCTCTGTTTTTCTTCCTTCTTTTTCATTTTTTTCTGTTTTTTCATGTTTTATGGATTGGGATTCCAAGTCTATTTGAATGAGAATTGAAGACTCTTTCTGGGTTTTCTTGGGTTTTATTTGAGAGGAAAAACCCATTAAAATATTGTAGCTAATGTTGTGGATCTGACTGACTATGCACAGGTTTATGAATGGGTTAAAATAAATGATTTAGCCTCTGAGAACTGAGGTTAAAAAGTGAATTTAGCCTCAGTTGATACCAACAAAGGCTAAATCCATCTTTAATCTCAGTTTTGACTCAGTTACCTAAACTGAGACTACAACTCCCGTGGCTAAAGGCTTTACCCTTAGTTGTTGAGAACCGAGGTTAAAAATAGATTTAGCTTCAATCGGAGGCAACTGAGGCTAAAATTTGGATTTAGTCTCAGTTGGAAACAATGGAGGCTAAAATTTTGATTTGGCCTTATTTAGAGAAAACTGAAGCTAAAAAGGTTCTTTTAGCTTTACTTGAAGAACCGAGGCTATAAAAGTCATCTTAGCCTCAGTTGCTAAAACTAAGGCTAAAGCCTTTAGCCACGGGGGTTTCAACATCGGTTTAGATAACTGAGGCTAAAGGCTTTAACCTCTGTTTTTAACCTTTTTAGCCACAGTTTTGAACTAAGGCTAAAGCCCCCTTTTCTTGTAGTGTCAATAGGCTACAAATCTAAAAGATGGAAGAGATTTTTGAGTCCATCCATCTTGGGTTAGATTTTGAAGCCCAAGTGATTAGGGCCTGGGCATAGATTTTGCAAAATTTCATACTATTAATGCCCAATCCAATGATCAGAACAGGCCTATTCTATTTATGTCCTTAATACTTGGGTTTGGGCCCGATTAATGTATGGGCTAGGCCTGATACTGCCTGACTCGGATTTGCGACAGGTCCAAAAAGCCAATGGTCTAGATCAGTGAGTCATGGGCCTAACTTGCACAAGCTGAAACATGGTCATACAGTGGGAATTAAGATGAATTTTATGGATCGTGGTTGATCTTACCGATTTGCGAGAAGTAGATAGAGCTGAGGTGGGCCTTAAACCAGTTGAGCTGGACTTCAAGGGAAACAGACCCAATTTGGTTCACCTCTTGCATATGTGCATATGACCCTCAATGCTCTCAGTGACAGACCCAATTTGGTTCGCCTGTCCCGCCAAAGAAACTAGGTGGGATTCATTTAGCTTCCTTACAAACAGCCTACAACCCAAGACACGAACCAAAAACAGAAAATGTGCATTGACTATTATTGATAGGAACAGTATGATTCCCAATTAGTTGAGATAAGGCTTAGATAATGAGAAGATGAGAATTATAATGCTCCATTAAATAAGATTCCCAAACATGGCGTTCAAACGGGTTATACATGCTAGCTTGCACAAAAGGTCAACTTGAAAGTAGGATCTGTGCATCAGTAGCAAATATAAGAAACCAAACTGGATCGTGGAGCCAATCAAGAATTAACATGGAAACCCTAAGAAAATCTAGGGGATCTTTTCTTGAAATATCTGAGAAAAATATGATTTTTTGTGCAAATACCTCGAGAAGCGCAAACGACAGCGAAATTTGCATCTATCATTGTATTGAAAGCTTAAAAAGTTGCAGAAAAATATTTCTCGGTAACTGACCATAGGATTCTAATATTGCAAGCAAGAAGCCTGAACTCTGAAATTTAGAGCTAATTCTTAACAGCCAACCATTCCCTTGATACCATTCAAAAAGAAAAGAAGATATAACTGCGCCAACCTAAGTGTTCACATGCTAAAAAATCCGTGGTCTATGGTCCATCTATTTTTTTTTCTCATTTGAACCATCCAATAAATATCTACCAATTAGCTATTTACATAATCAATTCCATATAACTTTCGGTCTATGGTCCATCTAAATTATGGCTCACAACTTGAATGGTTTAATTTGATTTACGTGTATGATGCATGTGGTAAATCTTGAACGAAGTCATAGCTGAAACTAGAAAGTAGAGAAAAAGGAACAAATCCTGATTGTAAATTTGCAACAGAAAATGATGGTTAACATTAAGTAGATAAACCAGATGCAGCTGATAACTATTATAGTTTCATTCATATAACCTAGATCACACAATGTTCCTAATATCCAATCTCAATTCCGAATAAAATCTTTGAAACAATTAGTGTAATGCCAGAAAGAATAAACAGAATTTATAATAAAAGCAAAGGATGTATTGTGGGTGTGGGTGTGTGCATTCAAGTGCAATTGATTCTATTTTATTGTTATTCATCCTAATGTTCTATTTGATTCTATCTGAATTGTCCCGTTACAAACTCAAATGCCCAGAAGTTACCTGCTTGCATTCGGTAAAATCCCGATTTGTTGGCGCAGTTTTTGAACTAAGGATTATGCATCTTGACTGACATTAAACTCATTCATGCGACAATGCGAGCTTCTTTGTGTGTTCGCCCACTTGCGATTGTGCGGCGGTGGGTGGGTAAGTGTCACCTACAATTACCTACTTGTATCAAGCACCATACACAACAAGAGTATTAAAGGAAAAGGTAGTAGAAAGTTCCTCGAAGAAGCAAAGAATTTATTCATTTGGCAATTGTAGTTTATGATTCTACTCAAATCGAAAGGAAAATGGAAAAAAATAGAAAAGAAAATAAAGTATAAACAAGGAAGTTCGTGTGTGCGTGTGTGTGTGTGTGTGGCTGAACAAACAGTACTTACACTTTCTGCTTCTTAAAAGAATTCATAACCAAATTCAGGACTATTGGGATCAGTTGGCTGATATGCGATTAGAGAATCAGATGGAATGGGCTTCCTAAAACATAGACAACAACCCTTACCAGGATCAACAGATGATGGTGATCTTCTACTTCTTTATAGCTTCTTGCATTTCCTGAAAGGAAACAGAACCACCAGACCTGTCTTTTTAATCTTCTTCTTATATCCTTTTTGCTTCTTACCAGGATCAGCCACTAACCCGAGACAACTAGTGCAACACCATGTGGCCATGATCATCAAAGAAACTTCAAAGAAATCAAAATCTACTTAGGAGACCCTACTTGCAGCTCATATATAACAAGGCACGCACACAAGAAGTAAGAGGAATATTTGTCAAACATAATTGAAATTTATCTTTTTTCTTAAGATCCTTCTCAAAATTCTTCATTGACACAGATAATCTTCCAAGCTATGCGAGCTAAGAGAAGATAAGAAATCAATTTATATTTTAGGACCAGATAATTCATATTATGTAATAACCTAAAGCATAGAACACCGGTATTCTTCTAAAAAAATAAAAATAAAAAAGGAAAAATAGCAGTAAAAGGAATACCATTCATTTTGGGCCTACCAGATGGACGATCCTCTTCATTACATCACAAAAGTGCACTTTGGAATGAAATGGCTCTACCTGGCTATGATGCATTATTTCCCACTATCAACTACCAGCCCTCAGCATGTAAGTTAATTACCATTTCTAGAATAACTGTCTTTCCAGTTAAACACAAATTTGCATTGCAACCTTTGGAGCAGACTTCATTACATCTATATGTTAGGCATAGGCACATGTTCTCAAAGTATGCATGAGAAGCATGCCACAGATTCAGAACCCTTCAAAAATAGCTAGTAGTAGATGCTGGACATCACTCTCAGACTCACGTCCTGAATCAATGTTCATGGGGGGAATTCTTGTAACCAGCCATGGCTTCCTTGTAACGCTTCTGATCCACCCTGCCCATTGCTTCATATGGTTCTTTCTCCTCAGCTGCATGCACATGATGAGACATTTGATACCAAATCCAAAAAAAAAAAAAAGAAGAAGAAGAAGAAGAAGAAGAAAAAAAGAAGAAAAAGAAGAAAAAAGAAACCAATACAAACACAAATGATGTATTGTTAATGCACAAGGCATTGACTCAGTGAGTAGCCAGAGAAAAAAGTAAAAGAAAAAAAAACCAGGTCAGTTTCTAAGCCCATGTACGTAAACTCATTTTGCTATTGAAATGATCCACCGTATTGGCAGCTTCTGGTTGCGGCACTACTAATAAACAGATAGGGAAGAAACATTTAAAAAATAAATAAATCAAAAACCTAATAGCACCAATACTAAACTCCACCGATTTTCAAAATCAGATATCAAAGCCCTAAGAAAACAAATTATGGTGAATCAAACTTACCTTCCATCGGTTGCAGGCCTCCGACAAAATAAAAATACAAGATAAGCATCACGTCATCTTCCCGCTGCATAAAACAAAGCACGAATCAAGGTCAAATCTAACAAAACCACGCCCCATAGGCCACTGAATCAAAACAATAGAAATATTGCCCTGTAACAGTGGAATTGAAAATTCTGCCCGAAATAAAGAAAAAGTAGACAGATGGATTTGGTTTTTATAGATTACATCTAAGGGAGGAGGAGGAGTCATAGTCATGGATGGACGAATATGGACCGTCCAATCAATGAATCGAAAACGAGCCTTGAAAGAGGGGGGAATGAGGGGCAAAGAGGGGGAGAGAGAGGGAAACCTAGCAATGCTGGGTGGAGAGAGGGGGGAATGAGGGGCAGAGAGAGAGAGAGAGAGAGAGACCCACGAGAATGAAATAATGCGGGATTTGGGGGCTATCACGAGAGAGGGAGAGAGAGTGGGTTTGAGGGATTTGGCCAGGAGCGGATTAGGTGTTACAGGGTATCAATTTATTGAGTGTTACCCTACCATATGTCCCACCTTGATGATGTGGTGTATAACCGCAACGATTCTAGTACGGTTCATTACCATTTCAAATTCAGAAACGGCTTAAAGCCGTTTCTGAACCAAAATCCCTACCGTACCGGTTTAACGATTTTGGTGTAGTGAGAACTGATAGTTCATTCCAATTTCCAACGTAGGATGAATCTAGTAGTGAACACTGGATCTCAACCAAAGGTTCTTAATTTCTCACTTATCCTACAAAATAATAGTAATTAATTAATCATTTTAAGCTTTTCTATATTTATATTAATTGACTACTACTTTCCCCGGTTTGGGTGGGATCTGAGGCTGGAGTTGGTGAGACACGAGTCTAAAGGAGCCAGAATCAGTTTTAAGGACTGGATCCTGATTGCAGTTCTCACCTTGATGCATGCATTGTATATCCATGCCATTCATTTGTTTTGTCAGTTTAAATTAGGGTATGATAAAAAATGGAAACCGATACATATTTTCAAGTTGAGCACACCATGAGAAACATTGGAAATTTTCAAGTTAACCACACCATAGGAAACAGTGGTTATTGACCATTAAAAACCTTTTGTGAGCCACATAAAGTTTTGGATAAAGGTGATATTTGTTTTTTTTATTTTTTATTTTTTATAAAAGAAAAAAAACCTTTCATCCAAGTCCGTTTGACCTTGTCAAAAGGTTGGATGGTCATCAAACATTACGGTGGACCTTGGGAAGTTTTTAATGGTGGGCATGTAACGACCACTGTATCCTATAGTGTGGTCCATCTAAAATTTTTATCTTCATTTTTTGGACCATGCCTTGAAATAAGTTGTCAAAACATGTGGACAACATGAAAATACAATGCACACATTGAGGTGGTGGGCTACCTGGTCAGGGACCCACCCACATCGCTGGTAGGGGGTGGTCAGGGTCCCCACCCACATCGCTAGTTCTAGGGTCACAGCCAAATCCTACTCGGTCTAGAGTTAGTACAAGCCTTGATTTTGAATTTGTCAAGGCCGAAATCATGAAAAATATTAATTTTGACTGCAGTAAGCCCAATTGATCACTTTATCAGGGCTTTGGATTGGATCTGGGTCCACGACCCTGACTCAAATTGGACCATTTTACAAAACCAGTTAATTAATTGTACAAGGTTCCCATTTAGTATCCCCAAGAGTCACTTTATAGAAAGGCAGCATGGGAGGCGGATTTCCTGCTAAAGCCTTTCGCAGGAAGTTCTTGTAGTAGGATGCTAAGTGGGGCCGACCATGATGTTTTTGAAAAATTCACATTGTCCAACCGTTTTCCTAAATCATTTTAGGACATGAGACTAAAAATCAGGTGATCCAAAACTCAAGGCTACCATACGAGAAGGAAAATTGGAGAAAGATTTGCCTCCAATTAAAACCTTCTTGATGTTTATGATTTGTGAGGACATTCTCATTGGAATGAAGTGAAAAAACAAAAAACTTAGCCTTATACAGAACTATTGTGGCCGTGCGAATGTTTAATCAATGTTCACTGAATCTCCAATACTATTTACTCTCATGTGTCCCACTTGAGTTTTGGATCCATCTGATTTTTGGTATCTTGTCTTAAGATTAATCCATTAAGGAAAAAAAAAACAGATGGAGGGTAGATTTTTCAAAAACATCATGGTGACTCAATCTATCATCCCACTGCATGAACTTCCTGTGAAAGGCTTTTGCAGGAAATCCCTCTCCATTGGCTTGTACACCTCTCCTTAAAACCCTAACAAAAATGACGCATATTGCGTCCTGGCTCCACCACGGTGCGTGTATTTTATATCATTTTAGGTCATGAGTCCAAAAATGAAGTAGACACAACTCTCATGTAGCAATACCGTAATAAACAAGGGTGATTTAACGGCCATCTTTAAAAACTTAATAGTCCACAAAATTTTGGATGAACTTAATATTTGTGTTTTCAATTCACGCAAGTAATCAATGGGTTGGATGACAAATAATTGTTATAGTGGGCCATAAGAAGTTTTGAATGGTGGGTGTTCAATCAACATTGTTTTCTTGTGGTGTAGTGCACTTTATATTTAGATCTGTTTCATTTTTAGCCTCATATCTTCTGAAAATAAAAAAATAAAAAAAATGGACCGCGTGGATAAAACACATATATCATGATTGTGACCACGTAACAATGTCCATTAGGGACGCGGATTAGCTACTAACAAGTTGAGTAGGGAGACTCCCTACTAAAGTGACGTCACCAAGTTCTGTGGGCCCACTATGATGTATGTTTTGTATCCACACCATTCATCCATTTCTCTCCCCACTGTTTTATGTGGTGGAGCCCACTTGAGCTTTGGATCTAACTCGTTCTTTGGATCATGCCCTAATATGATCTCTCCAAATGGATGAACGGTGTGGATATAAAACATACATCATGGTGGGCCCCACAGAACTTGGTGATGTCACTTCAATAGCCAGTCTTGCTACTCAACTTGTCAGTAGCAAATCTCATTCGGCAATCCGCGTACAACAAAAACCGAGAAGCAACTCCGGAGCATTTCTCCTTTCCTCTTTTCAAAATGTCCACCTTAAAAGAGATCCTAACCCGCCCCCCGGTCGCCGCGACGATCTGGCTCACGGTACCGGGCGGGGCGGCCCGCCCAGCTCCTTCGGTCGGGCCGGCCCTAGGTCAATACCAGCTCAACCTCATGGCGTTCTGCAAAGACTTCAACGCCTAGACCTAAAAATACAAGCCTAAAACCCCAATGTCCATCACCACCACCGCCTTCAAAGACAACACGTTCGAATTCACCGTCAAATCCCCATCGGTCACGTGGTACCCAAAGAAGGCCGCTGGGATCAAGTCGAGCAACAGCCGGCCCGGCCAGACCGTCGCTTCCACAATCACACTCAAGCATGTGTACGAGATCACCAAGGTGAAGCAGTACGTTCATTATTGCCAATACATGCCGTTGGAGTTCATCTGCAAGTCAGTGATTGGGACTGCAAACGCGATGGGGATCAAGGTCCAGAAGGAGCTGGATTGATGGTGGGGATTGATTGATGAACAGTGATGTCGATTTCAAAGTTTTGAGCAAAATGATTTTTGTTTCCTTTCTGTAATTTTAGCCAACGATGAGTAATTCTAAGTTTATGATTTGATGGTGCCTTTGAATACTAATTTTTAGTTTACTGTTCTAATAGTGTGGGCTTTCTTTTTTAAGTGTTGCATAAAAGCAGGACATGTTTGGGCAATGGTTTGGTCACCCAGACCAATCATTGGTTGGTCCCACTTTGAATGTGGCCACCTCTAAAAACTTTGGGGCGAACAATTGTATCTGTTAAGCTAGTGGGCCTTTTGCTATTGAAGAAATGGACGAGGGATTGTGAGTGGTATATTTTATTGGGGGTGAATTCAGTGGGTTTAGTCGTGGTTTCACATTTTTTCAGTGGTGTGGCTCGCTTATGTTTCGTATCCATCTAAATTATGTTATGTATAATGAATATGAGGTGGCACAATGGATGTAGTGGATAACATAATGACTGTGGACCCCCCCTAGATCAGGTGTCGGCGCACACCCTTCCTACAACATGATGATCCTTGTGGCATCTACTTCATTTGATTGTGGGGAGAGGGAGAACATGATGATCCTTCTGGTATCTAGTTCCTTTGCGGGGGGAGTAAAAATTAAAAATGGAGAATAAAAAAGACAAAGGACTGAGTCATGAGATGAAGCTATTTTCCTACTTAGACAATTGATGGAGAACTATATGGAGTTGAGGAAGGATCTCCACATGGTTTGTCTTTATTGGCTTAGAGAAAGCATTTGATAGGATCCCTAGATAATCTGGTTGGTGTTGGGAAAGGAGTTTCAACAAGACATATTAACATGATTAGCGATATATATGAGGGAGTGGTAACAAATGTGAGGGCCACTAGTGGAGAGACAAGTAAATTTTGAATTACCGTTGCACCTGGGATTAGCATTGAGCCTGTACCTTTTCACATTGGTTTTGGATGAGTTAACGAGGCATTTGCAAGAAGAGATCCTAATGTGTTTGTTATTTGCAAATGACATAGTTTTGACTGTAAGACAAGGGAGGGCGTGGATACAAAGATAGATTTATGGAGGGGTACTTTAGAATATAAAGGATTTAAAATTAGTCAGGCTAAACCATAGTATATGGAGTGCAATTTTAGTAACATTATGACTGAAAATGAGGAATTAGTTAAGATTGCTAAACAAGACGTTTCCCAAAATGACCACTATTGATATTTTTGGTTAATAATTCATGAGAGTGGAAAGATTGAGAAGGATGATGGAATTAAGAAGGGTGGGAGAAATGGAGATGTGCTTTCGGAGTTTCATGTGACCATCGTGAACCACTCAAATAGAAAGTGAAATTTTAGAGAATAGTTATAAGACTAGCGATGCTTTTGTTGTAGACAAAATGTTGGGTAGATAAAGAACAATTAGTGTGTCAAATACATAAATACACATAAATATGACTTGACATCTATATATATATATATATATATATATATATATATATATATATATATATATATATAGATATAGATATAGATATATAGGGACCAACTATTCAATGATGGTGAACTGCAAAAAACGAAGGGATCACAAAACCCATAGCTAGCAACAGATTAAGCACGGCTATTAAATGCACAAGAAAATATTTCAAGAGTATTTAATAAATGGCTAGTGAAATGTAACAAAACATAAATATGTATGTAAAAGATCACACATAAATGAATCCCAACAAAAAACTACCTATTGATTCTTCGGCCCCTTCGACTGAGGTCCCTCAGCCTCAGGCCATCGATTAGGTCCCATCAAATGAAAATTTCATCATGTAGAGGGATGACAGATATTGATAATCACATAGGTGTTTAGCATTGCAGGACAGAATGCTCATGTACAACCAGTTAGAAACAATGGACATCATTGCAATTATGATTCTAAAATAGTGGAAATGAGTATGGATTATACACAATTATATGCACATATATAAGTTTATTTCTTCTTCTTTTCTCTCTCTATCACTTCTGTTTGATATATTATTGACATAGATTGCACTAGTTAAGTTTCAACAAAGTGAGGCTTTATTTGGAGAAAATAACCAGCTGCAAATTCTGATCAGATTCATTTTGAGTTGGATGAAACAAGAGTAATTGCAATGATGACAAAAAGGATTAATGTTTCTATTCAGATGGATATTTAAATTGCTCAGTTCCACGTTGCTGTAAACAATAATTGTGCCCCACAGTGATTGCACGTCCATATGCATCCTGAAACAGTAGATGCATTTAAAATGGCAACAACAAAGTGTGATCCATTTCCATACTATGAAAACCTTGGTGAGGTTCAGATTGTGGAAGATGATTCTCGGAACACTATTAAAAGGGCAGTTTCTTTCTTTCTTTTTTTTGCCTTTTTTATTGGAAGGGTAGATGAAAATTTTATAGTTGGGGCCACCATCATTCATCAATTCCGACCATTTGTCAGTCGCTGCCCATTTCAAAATAGACGGTTAGAATCGAAGTGTCCAAGTTGAACATGTGGTGATCAGGGCCAACAACCACAGGGGTGGACTGTGTAGTTATCTGTGCAGCAGATATAAAGATGGACCGTTGATACAAAGCTGACTAATGGGTCGATTTGGACAGGGCAAAACTTACATCTGGATGGATGGTCTGAAGTTATCAGTTCACTATAGTTTTTCCCTATGGCCCATCTAGATGATGGCCCACCTGATCAATACTTCCAGTCGCAATGAGAGGAAATTGTTTCACGTGCAGTAGGTATGGAATTCAAGTTACATAACAGCACTTATCATCGTGTAAATGAAGGAGAAACTTGCCTGTGTCACATGCACACTTGGAGGGCCAGATCAATGCCCGTGGATAGATTGGTCAGATAATCCGAACCTTACATCAGGTGGCCCATGACTTTGACATGCAACTAACAAAAATTACACTGTGAAACAATCCTCTGCCCACCTGTTTGACGGCGTGGATATCCACTACGCATACACTGAGGTGGTCCCCAGGTGTGTTTGGTGGCCCAGATATTATGGAAGAACCAACATAATTCCGCTATCCATCTATCACATTTGGCAGCAATTGCATCCAATCAGAACAGAAACTACCTCTGTTGGAATAAGAGCAGGATTTAGGATCATTGAATATTCTGCCAAACGCAATACAACGAAACAACCATTTATTGTAAACATGCAAAATAAAACAACACAGAAATTTAAATATTTCTAGATTATTGCAGATAGTAAGGACTCAGAAGCAAACAATTCCTTCAAATTGAATTGTGATAATTGAATTCAATGAATAGGAAGTGATCAAATTGGAACTGCCTACATTAGAATTCAAATTGGAGAAGATCGTTTCATTAAACACGCCAAGAAACAGAGATAAGAAAGGCAAGACAGAGGCAATAAGTGACCCACTTGTCACTCTGCTTCACTCAAAAATAGCAACAAAAGAAAAACAGATAATGCAAATAGAAAACTCCAGGTGTGGCGCTCAAATTAGCTGACCAAACAGGACAACTGAAGAAAATTGAATCCCGATCCCTCCGCAAGGGTTCAAGCTTTTGTATCGACTGCCATGAACTCTTGACAATCTTAAGAGAAATATGGTAATGAACAATATGTGAATTATGTGTAGGAAAGGGAAGCGGTTTGGATACTACCCCTACCCATCCCAAGATTGGCACAGGCAGGGGCTCTGAGGGGCCATTGTGATGTATGGGTTTTAGGGTCTAAGCCCAAAAAATGAGGCAGATCTAAGGCTCAAGCGGACCACACCACAGGAAGCAGTGGTGGTAATGGCACCCACCATTGAAACCTTCTCAGGGCCCACCTTGATGGTTAATTGCCATCCAACCTGTTCATAAGGTCACATAGACCTGGACACAGGGAAAACACAAATATTAGCCTGATCCAAAACTTTTGTCGCCCCCAATAAGTTTTCTATGGTAGCTGTTTAATCCCCACTGTGTGGTCCACTAGAGACTTGTGCTTGCCTCATTTTTGGGCTTAGACCCTAAAATGATATGGAAAAATGGATGGACGGTATGGATAAAACCCAAATATCACAGTGGCTCTTCAGAGCCCCTGCACTTGCCGAGCTCAGGATGGGCAGGTGTAGTACTTAATTTGCGTCCGTAGGAAAGATGAAGAATCGGTGAACCATCCCTTCAGAGGGGCTGTGGAGAGATCCATTTTTTATGTTAACGTAGCTGGCTTACTGGTCCTTTCTTGGAGCCTGGTAGGCATATTTGGAGGGAGTGGAGTGCTAGAACATTTGATGACAAATCTTCCTCTTGTTTCCATTAAGCTTTCTATTCTCTCTTTGGATTTGGGATGGGCTCTTGTGCTCCCTGAATTCTAGAGGGACCTCATGTGTGGCCCATTTGGATGCACTTCCGGAAAAGGGGTTTCACTCTTGCTTTTTCAGTCAACTCAACAAACAAGTCACCTTTCTAGCTCCCATTTTGCTGAGTTAGGGTTGAGACGGTTTGCCAAAAGTGCATCCAAAGGCATAATGTGAGCTAGGGTCAAAATGATGTTTAGGTGTAAAATGCCCCTTTTGAGGGTGTGTCCAAACAGGCCCTTAATTCATAGAGAAGGAACAGTTAAAGTATCCTTGTTGAAGCAATTGGTGACCAGAAGCAGTAATTGCCCTCAAAGTAATAACTTGATCTAAGACCATTCTAGTATCCTCAAGGAGGCAGTTCGAAGGAGCTCTACAGCTCATGGCTAACAGGGGTGCTGCAAGGTGAAAGTTAAATAGAAAGGATGATGAGAAACGTTTGCTATTCCAGTTCACCAAGGCATGGGGTATTTCAATCTCTGAAAAAAGGTCCAATGAATTAAGAGAACCTCCATAGAACAGTTCCTAGGAGTTTCATCTTTAAAAAATAATAATAATAATAAATAAGATCATCATGGAGAAACAAAGGAAACATGGTTTGGCTAGTGCCTAAAATGTATTATTGACAGGAGTGTGCATGTTTGTGCATCGATGCTACTGTCGCTATGAAGGTGGGGATGTTAGCAACATCCCCAAAACTAGTAAATGATAAATGGGACAACCAATCATCAATTTTTACTGTCCATTTATTCATATAACTAGGGCAAGCCGTGGTGAAAAAAAAATAAAAAATCAAGCCAATAATATGATCATAAACATATTATCAGTAGCAATGAAAATAGACCGTCAAGATTGAGTGGAGAACAAAATGGGTCCAATCATCACCTTGAAGAATCTATTCAATAGATCCCATTTTTTATTGCTTATGATGTCACAGTAGCACTCTGGTTTGATGCTTTTAACCATGCAATTTATGGCCTGTAAAAACAGACTGTTGCAACAAATTGGCCCAATTTAAAGGGTTAGGATCATGTGATCAGCGTGATTCTTGAACCATGGCTTGGTCACGGTGGTACTGAATGGACCGTCTGATTGATGATTAGGCATATCGGATATCATTCAAAAGCTTTGGGATGTCACTAGCATCCACATGAAGGTGAGAGGACATTAGCATCTACCAAACATACACATATGGTCGCTTACCAAATTAAATACAAAAAGATACAGAAAATTCCAAAGATCACAACCATTCACACCAATTGTAGCACAATATGACCCTTTATGACAGGATGTCTGTTACAAAAAGAATACTCACATATGATGGCTTTCTTTAAATAATGGCCTGAATTCATAAGTTGATTACATGACAGCTCCGTTTTTTGGCATTCTAAAGAAATCCAAGCATTTGCTAATTGGTAGAATGAGTCGACCAATGAATGACTAAGACAATCAAAATAAGTTAGGGAAGCTCTTCCTACATACAGATGATGTACAAGAGTCGGTCATCGAAACCTTTTCCAGCTGTTAATCCTGTTGTTTTGCTGGAAGCCGATTAATATTCGAAGCAAAGCAGTTGGTGAGGTACTCACTGATTATTTGAGGTAGATATAGATGATATTGTTGGTGCCATCTATGTCCACATCCAAAAAAGAAGAAAGCATTCACCTGGATATACGGAAGGATTTGTGAACAGCATTCCAATCTTCTGGTAATCTAAGATCAGCATCAACGAGAGAAAACTTCACCAAGGTGCAGGGAGCTTCAAGAAGAACAAATCAATGGGACATGCTTACAAGAGTAGAATTCTGTATCCTACTCTCCTCACACATGCCAATGTGGAATATGTGCGCAAGATGCAGGCAATTCATCAGGTGGGCCAATCCATGTATGTTTCATGTCCCAAAAGTCAGGTCAGTCCAGCCACAGACGGGCCTCATGTGTACAAAGTACTGTTAAAAAGGCTTAAGCCATTCTCCAAATACAATGTGTGCATCTCCCATATGATATTTGAGCCATGTGAATTCCCAGGATCAAACATGTGCAACACTGGCAAGTGTCGGGATTGTAGGATGCACGAATAGCCTTGGCAGCCTCCTTCCAAAAAACAAACTCTTAAGTGATTTTAGTCTTCTCGATGTCCCTTCTCGGCCAAGCGGATTTACGTTCTAAACCTGAGCAGGCTGCTGAAGTACTTCTCTTGAGCAGCTTGTTATGCTAAAAAACAACCCCCTTTGCCACCTTAGCATTAAAGGTCACTGTCTTCCTCTGCACTCTCCAGTTTTTGGCGCCCAGAGACCAAGTCACTCAAAGTAGTATTACTGGGCACCCAACCCTTGTTTATCATACTCTCTAGAAGAACTTTAGCCTCATTGATATTACATTCGCTCCGTAATCCATGGATTAGATCACTGCATGTTGCAACATCAGCTCTAATTCCTCGCTCCACCATTTCGTTGAGTAACTTCAACGCTTCATGAAAATCACCTTTCTTGCAAAGGGCATCTATCAGTGAATTGTATGCAGTACCGCTCATCGACATGCATTCCCCCAAGATCTCGTTCCTCAACCGAAAGGCCTCAATCAAGTTTCCCTCTCGAGAATGAGTATGGATCATCACACCGTATGTCACTTCATCTGGCTTAATGCCTGTAGCCACCATCTCTTCGAATAGTGCGAATGCTTCTGCGGTGTTTCCTCGTCTGCTTTGCCCATCAATGAGCGAGGTGTAAGTGATGGCATTTGGCACCAGATTCTTTTCCTGCATCTCCAAGAACAGCTGAGTAGCCTCCTCCAACTTCCCTTCCTTGACGAGCCCATCAATCCGTATTGTGTATGTCACTTCATTGGGCATGACCCGCTGCTCTATCATATCTTCCAACAATCTGTTTGCTTCCTTAAGCTTGCCTAACTTGCAAAACCCGTCGACTAAAGTGTTGAAGGAGAGGGTTGTCGCAAAGCCGTCCTGCACCAGTTTGTGAAACAAGTCCTGAGCATTCTCCAAGTTTCCTTCCTTGCAGCATCCGTCGATAAGAGTATTATACACAACGCTATCTGGCAACTGTCCCCTCTACAGCATTTCATCATATAAGCGGAACGCCTCCGTTACATTTCCCGATTTGCAATACCCGTTGATCATTATAGTGTAAGTCACACTAGTTGGTGCCAAACCCTTTTCTACGATGACATTGAACAATTCTCTCGCCCTCTTGACGTCACCTATCTTGCATAATCCGTCAATCATAGCATTATACGTAACAATATTTGGCTCCATTTTTTTATTGAACATCTCACCAAGAAGCCTGAAAGCTTTCTCCATCTCACCTTGCCTACAAAACCCAAAAATTAAACCACTGTAAGCAAAAGCATCAGGTTTCAAACCCTTCTCTTGAAGTTCCGAGAAGACCCGAATAGCCTCTTCCAACTTCCTGGCCTTCGAAAGTCCGTGGATGAGCACACTGTAAGTCTGCACATCTGGAAGCACCCCTCTTCCAAGCATAGCATGAAATATTGAGAAGGCTTCTTTTACGTTACCTGCTTTGCAATGCCCGTCGATAAGAACAGTATAAACAACAACATCCAGCGCCAAACCGCAGACAAGCATCTCCTTGAAATATCCGTCCGCCTTGTGCATTTCCCCGGCCTTACCATGCCCCCGCATGAAAGCCCCATATGTAAACGCATTTGGAATCGGTCCCCTCTCCTTCATTTCTACCAAGTACATACTGGCATCTTCCATCTTTCCCACCTTGCATAATCCAGCTATAAGAGAATTATAGCAAAACACATCTGGAACGACACCTCTCTCCAACATCCTCTTCAAAACCTTGCATGCATCTTCAACTCTACCTTCCCTACAGTAACCTGTTATAAGCGCCGTATAGATAACAACATTACGCTTGAGACCACTCGCAACCATCTCCTCTAATAAACTGTTTGCTTGGTGCAAATCTCCACAATGACAAAGCCCATTAATCAATAAGCTAAATGTAACAACCATAGGCAATACATTTCTCTTCATTTCATCAAACATCTCAAAAGCATTATCGGTGTCCTTCTCTTTCAAATAACCCTCGATAACTGAACCATATGTCATTGCATTTGGCTTCCACCCCATCCCGATCATCTCATTCAAGAGCTGGTGGGCCTTCTCCATCTTTCCGATCTTACATACGCTGCGAATGAGTGTATTATACCCAGTGGCATTCAACTGAATTCTGTGAACAAACATATCATCCCTCACTCTAAAAGCCTCATCCACATCACCTTATTTCATCAACCCATCAATCAAAGCTGTGTAAGCAACATAATTTGGCTTCAATCCCATCTCCCATATCTCTGCCACCAACAATTTTGCCTCTCTTGACCTCTGTTCCTTGCACAGCCCATTCATGAGTGTAGCATACGTAAAGCAATCTGCCATCAGACCATTCTCACGCATCTCCCTTTTCAGCTGGAAAGCTTCATGAAGACTGCCTGTCACGACCCTAAATCTAGTGTTGGTAATCCATGATTACTATACACCAAATTTTGGTTGACAGCCTCCATAGAACTCCGATTTTGGGACTTCCAACTATCACATACTAAGTACCATAAGCGGGGCTCCACAAGGAGGATTTCTGAAAGTAAAGATGACAAACACGTATCATTTCTCAAAATTTCATCATATTCAACATATATTACTGTGTACAACTGAGCACATCAAGGCAAAACCAAAACATTAACCATGTCATATTTACTATACCTGATGTACATATTCAGGGTATTACAAAAAAATATATACACTGATATGTACAAAACAAAAAGGACAACTGAAGTCTGTAGCCTCTACTCCTGCAGCTCCCTACTCTCACCTGAAAAAATTAGAAAGGAAAGCTTGAGCTACTAAGCCCAGTGAGTGCGTGTGTGTAGTGAAAATGCATGTGTCATGTTATGCTTATATAATGCACAGGAATGCATAGGCTTTCTGAATTGATAACAATAAACTAAAGATACAATGCATTATGACACTTTTTATGTTTCAAATCTTTTTAATTACAGAGGTGGGACTTCTACCCACTTGTAACATACATACTCTTTCAATGTTTCCACAACTTTCCATATTTCCAAATTGGATCACCAAAGTCTAAAACAGGGGTGGGACTCGCATATGATTGCTACCCACTTGGATAGACTTTTCCACCGTGGTCAACTACAAAGGTGGGACTACATAGTTCACGGGCCGAACTAGTCTAACCCACTTGTATTGAACCTCAATATCTGCCTAATAGCGAAAAGTCATTAGTCGCTTGGCAAAATGGTAGCGGACAATTTACGAGCTCGTCACACACAACCTATCTTTGCTTGCCTATAAGCAGGTCAGGTCAAACCTCTCAACCAATTGACACACGTCGGTGTGAGTTGCTGCCTACATTGGTATTTCGGCATTCCAGCGCTCTGTTCTTCCACCCGGTCTAATCATTGGTCGCTCCCAATGGTACCAATCAGGGTTTAAGGACTTTCACCCACAGACTCTCTAATCATGTCCTGTCGAATTACACATTTCCAGTGTGGTGTCCAACTCAAGTTATAACAAAGTATGTTTAATCGCATTTACAATCACCATATGCATAAGTCTACACACAAGCACTATATGTCATGGTTTTCAAGGCAAACATAAGACGACCTTCCTCATGTGGTCTCCTTATACATTTTAGTTCCTCATAGGGGTCTCATGTAATACATCATGTATCTAGACGGTTTACATACTCATCATAGACACATTGTGTGTCGCAACACAACCCCATCATAGACACATCATGTGTCGCAACACAACCCACGATGATCACCATATCACCATACCATGATATGAATCATTCACTCTCAATCATACAATGATACAACGACTATGAATCATGCATATGATATGCACCTGACTTAACCACTCTCAATCATACAATGATACAACGACGATGAATCATACATATGATATGCACCTGACTTAGCCAATCTAAATCTAATCCGAGATTTATTCTGCTATAAGACTTCATGCCACAAGCATGCTTTTTGTCAAGAATTAACTACATCAAAAGGATGAGGGATATTTCTTTTAAACATTTTGTCAAACAGGTAGCGAGCGGACATTGTAAGGGACAAAGAGAGAAACTGTTAGAAATACGTATGACTTTAAACAAAACTAAATCATCTTTATCATCTAATCTTCCATTAATAACCTAATCACCTAACTCAGAAAATCCAGCCATACCCGTAAGAAAATCCAGCACTAACCTAACGAATTTAAATCAGAAAAGCTAGTCTGCTTAAGGCTTTAAAAGAAAATCCAGCAACAAATTAACCAACTCCATCAGAAATTCCAGCAAGAACCTAACCCTAAATCAGAAATCTCGTCTTTTATAGGGCTTTCAAGAAAATTCAGCAATACCTAATTTGAAACCAGAAAATTCAGCAATACCTAACCCTCAAATAGAAAATCCATCAATTATCTAACCATAAAATAGAAATTCCAGCAATCTATTAACCCTAAATGAAAAGCCAGAGAAAACCTAACCCTAAAACAGAAATTCCAGCAATCTATTAACCCTAAATGAAAAGCCAGAGAAAACCTAACCCTAAAACAGAAAATCTAGCAATTATCTAACCGTAAAACAGAAATTCCAGCAATCTATTAACCCTAAATGAAAAGCCAGCAAAAGGGTTTTGAAGGAAACCCCAGCGTACACATATCCGTGCTCCTAATCTATGCACTCACCTGTAACTATCAGAGGATTGGCTCCCAACCTCAGCTTCTATTTCCTTTTCTTCTTTTTCTTCTTCTCAACTTCACACTCAACAAGAAAGAGTGCTGGAAAATGGAATGTTGCTAAAGGGTTTTCATATGTATGGACTTGAAAATGGTTTGAAATTAGCTTTTGTCTAAAAAGGAGAGTTATGGGATGTTTTGTGATGATTTTTGAAAAGTTTAAACTTATAGTAGCAATATAACAATGTTATTGAAGTAATTTGATAATAGAACAACATTATGATCAAGTCAAAACATTCTCGGGGCCAATGGACCTATAGTCAACAACTATCCAGTTTACAAACCAGATTTCGGGGCCTCGGGTCTTACAACTCTTCCCTCCTTAAAAATAAATTTCGTCCTCGAAATTTCAAAACATATCCAGTTATAATAGTACAATACAACAATAACCATATCATATTTATACGTACCTAGGAATCAAATAGATGAGGGTAACGACTGCGTATCTCTGCTTCCCGTTCCCAGGTTGCTTCTTCGACAGAATGATAACCCCATTGGACTTTAACTAAGGGAATGACTTTAGTACGAAGAACTTGTTCTTTTCTATCCACGATACAAATTGGCTGCTCGATATAGGATGCATCTTCCAAACTGCTAAGGATTGCCAGTCAATAACAGGTACTATTATCTTCGGATCACATTTACGGAGCATTGAGACGTGAAAAACATTATGAACTCCAGATAATTGGGGTGGCAAAGCAAGACCATAAGCTACGGTGCCAACTCGTTCAACAATATCAAAGGGCCCTATAAACCGCGGGGCTAACTTTCCCTTAACACCAAATCGTACTACACCTTTCACTGGTGAAACTCGGAGATATACACGGTCTCCCTCGACAAACTCTAAGGGTCTGCACCGGCGATCTGCAAAACTCTTCTGCCGACTTTGAGCTGTAAGCATACGTTGTCGAATAAGATCAATCTTTTCAGACGTTTTCCGGACAACATCAGGACCTAAAAGACATCGCTCACCAATCTCAGTCCAACAACTTGGGGACCTACAAGGTCTACCATATAACGCCTCATAGGTTGCCATGCCAACAGTAGCCTGAAAACTATTATTATACGCAAATTCTGCTAACGCCAAGTGGTCGTCCCAACTACCAGAGAAATTTTAGGCACATGAGCTGAGCATGTCCTCGAGAATCCGGTTAACTCTTTCGGACTGCCCATCTGTTTGTGGATGATATGCTGTGCTAAATCTTAAAGTCGTCCCCATTGCTTTTTGAAAACTCTTCCAAAATTTTGATGTAAACCTCGGATCTCGGTCAGATACAATCGAAACAGGTACACCATGTAATCTAACAATTTCGTTTATAAACAAAGTTGCGAGCCGATCTTTAGACCAAGAAATACAAATAGGAAGAAAGTGGGTTGTCTTTGTCAAACGGTCTACAATAACCCATATAGTATCATGTCGACGTAAGGTTCTTAGTGAACCCACAATGAAATCCATAGTTACATGTTCCCACTTCCATACTGGTATCTCCAAAGGTTGCAATTCCCCTGCCGGCTTTTGATGTTCTGCCTTTACTCGTTTGCACACATTACACTCTGACACATGCCTAGCAACTTCACGTTTTATTCTAGTCCACCAAAATTGCCTTTTCATGTCCTTATACATCTTCGTAGAACCTGGGTGGATAGTAAACTGAGTGTGATGTGCCTCATCCATAAGGGCCTTCTTCAATTCTGAGGTATCTGGAACATATAATCTACCCTGAAACCGAAGTCCACCATCCAAACCTATCTGCCACTCCGGTTGACTTTTCCCTATTATCACATCTTTACAAAACAACGCCCATTGATCAAACTGTTGGGCTTCTATTACTTGGGATATCAAAGAGGGTTGAATCGTCAAGTTTGCTAATTGTACAACTGAGGACTGTAGAGTTATCTCAAAATCAAATTCAGCTATATCTTCTACCATTTTCCACTCTCGCATCATCAATTGTGCCACTTGGGCCTGTGGCTGACGACTTAAAGCATCCGCCACCACATTAGCTTTTCCTGGGTGATACTGAAGATCAAAATCATAGTCTTTCATCAATTCCATCCAACGTCTCTACCTCATATTCAATTCGGCCTGATAAAAGAGGTATTTCAGGCCCTTATGATCCGAAAAGAGTTCGAATCCAATCCCATATAAGTAATGCCTCCATACTTTGAGGGCAAAAACTACCGCTGCTAACTCTAGGTCGTGTGCGGGATCATTCTGCTCATGAGGCCTAAGTTGGCGAGATGCATATGCTACTACCTTGTCCTATTGCATTAGGACACACCCCAAACCTATAAACGAGGCATCTGTATAAACAACGAATCCCTCACTCCTAGATGGAAGAGTAAGAATTGGTGCCGTCCTAAGACGAGTTTTTAGTTCCGCGAATGCCCGCTCACAGGCTCCACTCCAAACAAATATTACATCCTTTCGAGTCAATCAAGTCAGTGGGGCAGCTATACGAGAAAATCCTTTAACAAAACGTCTGTAACACCTTGCTAGACCTAAGAAACTCCGAATCTCAGACGCATTCTTCGGCTGTATCCATTGCAAAACTGCTTCAACCTTAGCTAGATCAACTGAAACTCCATTCTTTGAAACTGTGTGCCCCAAAAATTTCAATTCTTCCTGCCAAAACTCACATTTTTCCAGTTTAGCATATAGCTGGTGCGCACAAAGGGTTTGCAACGTCATCTCTAAGTGACACACATGATCTTTCCTTATCTTTGAATATATTAAAATATCATCAATAAAAACAACAATAAACTGGTCCAAATAAGGACGGAATACCTCATTCATCAACTGCATAAATATTGCAGGTGCATTAGTCAGACCAAATGACATGACCTGAAATTCAAATTGTGCATAACGAGTCACAAAAGCTGTCTTCGGGATATCCTCTTCCCGAACCCGAATCTGATGATACCCAAACCGTAAATCTATCTTCGAGAAATACTGCGCACCACTCAATTGATTGAATAAATCATCTATTCTTGGGAGCGGATACTTGTTTCTAATCGTAACCTTATTAAGTCCTCTATAATTGACACACAACCGTAAAGAACCATCCTTCTTCTTTACAAAACGCACAGGCGCTCCCCAAGGTGAAGTACTCGGGCAAATAAACTCCAAACGACGTAATTCATCTAACTGTCTTTGCAACTCATGCAACTCATGCAACTCTAACGGTGCCATACGATAAGGGGCTCTGGATATAGGGGCAGTGCCAAGGATAAGATCTATTCGAAATTCTGTACGTCTAACGGGTGGCAAACCTAGAATTTCCTGAAAAACATCTGGAAAATCACGTACTACCAGCAACTGTTCAATACATACACCTTTGGACTCGTTATGAATACAGGACATCAAAGTTTCTATAAACTTATCTTTAGGATCAGCCACAAACTGAAATCGAGGCTGGTCAGGTATAAAAAAGGTGACTGTCTTAGCTGTACAGTCCAACACTGCATGGTACTTGGATAACCAGTCCATTCTCAAAATCACATCATACTCCAACAACTCCAAAACATAACAATCAATTGGAAGGGCATACTCTGCTATGTAAACACGACAGTCCTGACGTATAGAACTCAACACCATTCTTTTCCCTAAAGGAGTCAAGAGCTCTAATCCCTTGGTCATCGATGTTCTCGGCAATTCCAATGACTGACAAAAACTATCTGCTATAAATGAATGTGATGCGCCAAAATCAAAAAGGACACGTGCAAAAAGGGATGATACTACAAGTATACCTTTTATGAGTCCTACCTTAGTCTGAGAATCTTTCTTCTGGATTGCATAAACACGAGGTTGCATCTGAAGGGGTAAGGGTTGTCTACCTTGCTGCCACTGTGACTGCAGTTTAGACTGTGGTTGTTGGGGCCTATACTGTGTCCTATATGGTGGCCTATGCTGCTGGGGCTGCTGATGTCTAGGTGGTTGATATGGTTGTTGTTTCTACGGATTGAGACAATCCTTTTTACGGTGCCCTACACCACCACAAGTATAACAGGCTCTAAAAAACTGTCGCTGAGGAATAGACGGTGATATTGGGGATTTAACATCAGGTCTGGCTACAAACTGTCGTTGAGGAACAGACGGTGATACCAGGGATCTTACATCAGGTCTGGCTACATATCATATTTAACTGTAGGCCTCTTTGGGGATGAAAATGGCTGAAAACTATTACCACTCTCTGAAATAAATCTCATCTTCCTTTGTTGATTAGAAGTAGATGAATGCGTACTTTGTTGTTGGTTCCAATCAGACTCAAAAATCTGTGCCTTTGCTACTACTCCCTCAAGAGTCGACAACTCAAACCCTCTAACTCGAGATCACAAACTAGGACGCAAACCATCCTCAAATTTCCTCGCCTTCAAATCATCATTAGCTACTAAATGTGGAGCAAAACGAGATAATTCTATAAAACGATCCTCATAGTCAGCAACAGACATCTCACCCTGAACTAAAGAATCAAATTCATGTGCTTTCTGACAACGAACAGCTACGGGGAAAAACTTACGATCGAACTGGTCTTTAAATGCTTCCTATGTCCACACAAATTTTGGATCTATTGAACGAACAACTGACTTCCACCATTGTTCTGCCTCTCCTTGCAATTGATAAGTCGCTAAGGTAACACATTGCTTGGAAGTACCACCCATAACTTGAAAAAGTTTCTCTATTTCTGACTTCCATAACTCGGCTGCCATAGGATTTGGCTTACCAGAAAAACAAGGTGGATCTAGACGTCTAAACTCCATAAAAAGAGCACTAGCCCGCTCCTGCGCTGATGTCTCAGGAGTATAACTAGATCGCTACTTTTGATTAGCTGTTATAGTTGACAGTCTGCAACAGTTGTTGAAGTTGTGTTGTAAGAATAGGTATAACTGGATCTGGAACAGATTTTGACGTAGATTGTGACTTAGACTTGGGTTGTACTGGAGGAGTCTGAACAGATTTCGACATAGATTTTGACTTAGACTTAGGTTGCAATGGAGGAGTCTAAACAGGATTCTTTCTAGGCGGCATCCTATAGATAAAACACCGAATTAGCCTAAAAAGAACAAAGAACAAGTAAACCGATACAATATACACAATAGTAAATACCCATACAACTCCTCTACTTCGCAAAACATGAACCTAACAACTCTAACACAACAACATATAGTAAATACATTAGGATTTATGCAAATAGTTCCCAAATCATGCTCTGATACCATTTTCTTTCACGACCTTAAATCTAGTGTTGGTAATCCACGATTACTATACACCAAATTTGGTTGACAGCCTCCGCAGAACTCCGATTTTGGGACTTCCAACTATCACATACTAAGTCCCATAAGCGGGGCTCCACAAGGAAGATTTCTGAAAGTAAAGACGATAAACACGTATCATTTCTCAAAATTTCATCATATTCAACATATATTGCCGTGTACAACTGAGCACATCAAGGCAAAACCAAAACATAAACTATGTCATATTTACTATACCTGGTGTACATATTCAGGGTATTACAAAAAAATACATACACTGATATATACAAAACAAAAAGGACAACTGGAGTTTGTAGCATCTACTCCTGCAGCTCCCTACTCTCACCTGAAAAAATTAGAAAGGAAAGCTTGAGCTACTAAGCCCAGTGAGTGCGTGTGCAGTGAAAATGCATGTGTCATGTTATGCTTATATAATGCACAGGAATGCATATGCTTTCTGAATTGATAACAATAAACTAAAGATACAATGCATTATGCCACTTTTTATGTTTCAAATCTTTTTAATTACAGAGGTGGGACTTCTACCCACTTGTAACATACATACTCTTTCAATGTTTCCACAACTTTCCATATTTCCAAATTGGATCACCAAAGTCTAAAACAGAGGTGGGACTCGCATATGATTGCTACCCACTTGGATAGACTTTTCCACTGTGGTCAACTACAGAGGTGGGACTACATAGTTCACGGGCCGAACTAGTCTAACCCACTTGTGTTGAACCTCACTATCTGCCTAATAGCGAAAAGTCATTAGTCACCTGGCAAAACGGTAGTGGACAATTTACGAGCTCGTCACACACAACCTATCTTTGCTTGCCCATAAGCAGGTCAGGTCAAACCTCTCAACCAATTGACACATGTCGGTGGGAGTCGCTGCCTACATTGGTATTTCGGCATTCCAGCGCTCTGTTCTTCCACCCGGTCTAATCATTGGTCGCTCCCAATGGTACCAATCGGGGTTTAGGGACTTTCACCCACGGACTCTCTAATCATGTCCTGTCGAATTACACATTTCCGATGTGGTGTCCAACTCAAGTTATAACAAAGTATGTTTAATGGCATTTACAATCACCATATGCATAAGTCCACACACAAGCACTATATGTCATGGTTTTCAAGGCAAACATAGGACGACCTTCCTCATGTGATCTCCTCATACATTTTAGTTCCTCATAGGGGTCTCATGTAATACATCATGTATGTAGACGGTTTACATACTCATCATAGACACATCGTGTGTCGCAACACAACCCACGATGATCACCATATCACCATACCATGATATGAATCATTCGCTCTCAATCATACAATGATACAACGACTATGAATCATGCATATGATATGCGCCTGACTTAACCACTCTCAATCATACAATGATACAACGACGATGAATCATGCATATGATATGCACCTGACTTAGCCAATCTAAATCTAATCCGGGATTTATTCTGCTATAAGATTTCATGCCACAAGCATGTTTTTTCTCAAGAATTAACTACATCAAAAGGATGAAGGATATTTCTTTTAAACATTTTGTCAAACAGGTAGCGGGCGGATATTGTAAGGGACAGAGAGAAACCGTTAGAAATACGTATGACTTTAAACAAAACTAAATCATCTCTATCATCTAATCTTCCATTAATAACCTAATCACCTAACTCAGAAAATCCAGCCATACCCGTAAGAAAATCCAGCAATAACCTAACGAATTTAAATCAGAAAAGCTAGTCTGCTTAAGGCTTTAAAAGAAAATCCAGCAACAAATTAACCAACTCCATCAGAAATTCCAGCAAGAACCTAACCCTAAATCAGAAATCTCATCTTTTATAGGGCTTTCAAGAAAATTCACCAATACCTAATTCGAAATCAAAAAATTCAGCAATACCTAACCCTCAAATAGAAAATCTATCAATTATCTAACCGTAAAATAGAAATTCTAGCAATCTATTAAACCTAAATGAAAAGCCAGAGAAAACCTAACCCTAAAACAGAAAATACAGCAATTATCTAACCGTAAAACAGAAATTCCAGCAATCTTTTAACCCCCAGAGAAAACCTAACCCTAAAACAGAAAATCCAGCAATTATCTAACCGTAAAACAGAAATTCCAGCAATCTATTAACCCTAAATGAAAAGCCAGCAAAAGGGTTTTGAAGGAAACCCCAACATACACATATTCGTGCTCCTAATCTATGCACTCACCTGTAACTATCAGAGGATTGGCTCCCAACCTCAGCTTCTATTTCCTTTTCTTCTTTTTCTTCTTCTCAACTTCACACTCAACAAGAAAGAATGCTGGAAAATGGAATGTTACTAAAGGGTTTTCATATGTATGGACTTGAAAATGGTTTGAAATTAGCTTTTGTCTAAAAAGGAGAGTTATGGGATGTTTTGTGATGATTTTTGAAAAGTTTAAACTTATAGTAGCAATATAACAATGTTGTTGAAGTAATTTGATAATAGAACAACATTATGATCAAGTCAAAACATTCTCGGGGCCAATAGACCTATAGTCAACAACTATTCAGTGTACAAACCAGATTTCGGGGCCTCAGGTCTTACAACTCTTCCCTCCTTAAAAATAAATTTCGTCCTCGAAATTCAAAACATATCCAGTTATAACAGTACAATACAACAATAACCATATCATATTTATACGTACCTAGGAATCAAATAGATGAGGGTAACGACTATGTATCTCTGCTTCCCGTTCCCAGGTTGCTTCTTCGACAGAATGATAACCCCATTGGACTTTAACTAAGGGAATGACTTTAGCACGAAGAACTTGTTCTTTTCTATCTACGATACAAATTGGCTGCTCGATATAGGATGCATATTTCCGAACTGCTAAGGATTGCCAGTCAATAACGGGTACTATTATCTTCGGATCACATTTACGGAGCATTGAGACGTGAAAAACATTATGAACTCCAGATAATTGGGGTGGCAAAGCAAGACCATAAGCTACGGTGCCAACTCGTTCAACAATATCAAAGGGCCCTATAAACCACGGGGCTAACTTTCCCTTAACACCAAATCGTACTACACCTTTCACTGGTGAAACTTGGAGATATACACGGTCTCCCTCGACAAACTCTAAGGGTCTGCGCCGGCGATCTGCAAAACTCTTCTGCCGACTTTGAGCTGTAAGCATGCGTTGTCGAATAAGATCAATCTTTTCAGACATTTTCCGGACAACATCAGGACCTAAAAGACATCGCTCACCAATCTCAGTCCAACAACTTGGGGACCTACAAGGTCTACCATATAACGCCTCATGGGGTGTCATGCCAATAGTAGCCTGAAAACTATTATTATAAGCAAATTCTGCTAACGTCAAGTGGTCGTCCCAACTACTAGAGAAATCTAAGGCACATGATCTGAGCGTGTCCTCGAGAATTTGGTTAACTCTTTCGGACTGCCCATCTGTTTGTGGATGATATGTTGTGCTAAATCTTAAAGTCGTCCCCATTGCTTTTTGAAAACTCTTCCAAAATTTTAATGTAAACCTCAGATCTCGGTCAGATACAATCGAAACAGGTACACCATGTAATCTAACAATTTTGTTTATAAACAAAGTTGCGAGCCGATCTTTAGACCAAGAAATACAAATAGGAAGAGAGTGGGCTGTCTTTGTCAAACGGTCTACAATAACCCATATAGTATCATGTCGACGTAAGGTTCTTGGTAAACCCACAATGAAATCCATAGTTACATGTTCCCACTTCCATACTGGTATCTCCAAAGGTTGCAATTCCCCTGCCGGCTTTTGATGCTCTGCCTTTACTCATTTGCAAACATCACACTCTGACACATGCCTAGCAACTTCACGTTTCATTCCAGTCCACCAAAATTGCCTTCTCATGTCTTTATACATCTTCGTAGAACCTGGGTGGATAGTAAATTGAGTGCGATGTGCCTCATCCATAAGGGCCTTCTTCAATTCTGAGATATCTGGAACATATAATCTGCCCTAAAACAAAAGTCCACGATCCAAACCTATCTGCCACTCCGGTTGACTTTTCCCTATTATCACATCTTTACAAAACAACGCCCATTGATCAAACTGTTGGGCTTTTATTACTTGGGATATCAAAGAGGGCTGAATCGTCAAGTTTGCTAATTGTACAACTGAGGATTGTAGAGTCATCTCAAAATCAAATTCAGCTATATCTTCTACCATTTTCCACTCTCGCATCATCAATTGTGCCACTTGGGCCTGTGGGTGACGACTTAAAGCATCCGCCACCACATTAGCTTTTCCTGGGTGGTACTGAAGATCAAAATCATAGTCTTTTATCAATTCCATCCAACGTCTCTACCTCATATTCAATTCGGCCTGGGAAAAGAGGTATTTCAGGCTCTTATGATCCGAAAAGAGTTCGAATCTAACCCAATACAAGTAATGCCTCCATACTTTGAGGGCAAAAACTACCGCTGCTAACTCTAGGCCGTGTGCAGGATAATTCTACTCATGAGGCCTAAGTTGGCGAGATGCATATATAGATATACACACACACACACTAATCAAAATATTCCAATTCAAATGTTGCTGACCTGATAATCTTCCAGGCAAATAATGTAGCCGAGCTGATAATCTGCCAGGCAAATAAAAAAATGGCTTATCTAATGAGAAGGTGCATTAGTAAAAAATGTACACCTTTCAAAATATCTCAATTCAAATATAACACATTGGGTAATCTTTTAGACAAACAAAAAAAAATTATGATAGATCTAATCATACTGTGTGCCAATCCATGAAAAAATAATATACACCATTCAAAACATCCCAGTTCAAATGTAACCTATCTGATAACTTTACTACCTAGGTTGGATGTAATACACATACCATGTGAGCCCCATAAGTCTTGAGCTTCTCTACTTTTAAAGAAGTTGAAGGAGATTGTTTTCATATTTTCATCCCTCAAAAAACACCTCCATAATTTTTAATCATGGAAGCATTATTTGGTAAAATATAGATTACTTTGGAATTTAGTAGTAAATATCTATATATTTTTCAGTAGACCCAATTCATTAAAATCTAGATTAGGTAAAGTCAAAGTAAGCCAATCCATTTATTTAATATGTCCCAAATTGCTATAGGGGCGACCCATGCACAGCCCATCCACTAATTAACTAATTAGAAATTCTAACTTACTACTTTTTTCTAATTAAACCTAGTAATTAGGCAGTCTCCCAACTCTCACTTTTCCCACCTTCTAACTAACCATATTTCTATAATGGTGGCAATGGGACCGGTAGCCCCCGATTGACCCAACAAGTCTGACCCAGGTTTAAGCTGGCTTGAGCCTCACATGCATTGCCTGATTAATTATCAGGTTGAGCTTGGGCTCAAGTCATTTTAGTTGGCCCAAGCACCATCCAACCCAACCTTATATGCATATGTTGTAACCTACAAACATGCAAATTCCAATCATCGATTAGACCACCCATCCATTTTGAACATGGACTAATGGATGGGTGGTCTAGTCCACTAGATCAATAGATGGGTTAGAAACATTCAAGTAGGCAATAGGGATTTTATCAAAATTTCAAGCCAGGCTAGGTAAGTTTAGATCGGATCCAATCCCAAGCATTTTTTTTTTCAGGCTCAGGCTTGGATGATCTTCAACCTAGGGTCTTAAGTTCAGGGCGAAGCTAGCCCTACCCATGGCCACCCTACTTTTTGGGGTCCAGGTCTGGTTCAAGCCTCGGTCGGGTCTATTTTAGGATGGATCAAAATAGATCCATTTAAAAAAAGTCAGGTTAGGTCAAGTTGGGTTGATTTTGGGGGTTCCAAGACCCAAATTACTTCAGTAATCGGGTCAAGTCCATTTTAGTTGGGAAAGAACGGCGAAGTCCATCTGAACCGTCCAATGAAGAATAAGAAGAGAGCAAAGCGCTAAAGGTGCGTGAAGAGTAAGCAGAATGGGCACCGAGAAAAAGTGTGGAGGAGAAGCAGCCAAGCTCATTCCCTTCGCTTCCTGGGCCCAAAGCAATGCAGTGTTTACCGGCCAAATTAAGGATTTGGAGCTTCTTGCTACATATAAATAAATATGGGGGGTCCAAGAACCAAATTCCTTCAGTAATCGGGTTAAATTTTTGGAGCCAACGATACTTCATGGGTCCATATTTTGGACCCATATCTATTCCATTTTAGGTTGAGTCGAATGATCCATCTGGTCAACCTAATCATTTACGCCCCTAGCTAGGCTGAATTTAGGGGCGACAAGGGTTCCAGCATTGCCCAAAAAATCCGGCCTAAACCCACTTGCTTAAAATTCACGCCTGATTCATTAGCTCAACTGGCCCAAATTGAATCGGGTCAATCCAAACTGGAGTTTAAGAATGGAATATGAAGCTAAAAGCATGCATAGCCCAAGCCAATGAGTGGCTTCATACATACAATATTCATACTCACCTTCTATGATTTTTATGGTCCTGATCTTACTTTCATATGTAAAAATGAAAAATAAGGAGCATTTATAACATGAAAATGATACACTTAGGTGCTAATGACGGCACCCGAGACTCTTTCCTCCACAGGAGGATTTCAATACTAGAAAAAAAAAAAAAAAAAAAACAATGGATTTAATCACTTATTCCTTCACTGCCGAGTTGCCAGAGGATTTTAATCCCTGGGATTGATTAGTGCCTAAATACCTCTATATAAAATACAATGGAGGAATCAAGAGGCGATGCACTCAAGAACCGCAAAGAAATGTTATGAAGGATACATCTCTTTGGAATTTTTTGGGGTACATGGAGAAAAATGCTAGAATAATTGAGGATGTAGCTTCCCCATTACAGGCGCTAATAAAGAAAATCCTTCTTACGATAATCAACTGGACACTTGAGAGAGACGACTTCGGTTTCAAGAATGCTCAAAGAAGAAGAAGCTCAGAAAATCAGACGGCCTGTAATGCTAGAGAGGATGTTGTTGCTTCTTTGTTAAGCATATTCGGGTTGGCTATTTGCTTCTCTAAATGATAGAGAGTCACTTGCATGGGGCCTATTAGCCCATCTACTGTAGTTTTCATTTCACCAATAAAATCATCAAAATAAAAAATAAAAAATGCAACGAATCGATGTTGTTGTCATTTTATAAAAATGGTATTATTCATTTGTTTCATTTGCATGTAAAAAGAAAAATCTTGTATGACTTTGTTTCATGTTTTTGAGATTGAGAAGTAGACGACTGGAGAAATAATAGCCTCACTTCGCCTTTCCGAACTTCTTTTCAATTGGAGAAAATATCTTTTTCTCTCGCCTTTTCTTTTCTTTTTTTTTGAACAATGAGAAAACAATGTCTTCCACAATTCAAATGTCCAACCTATCAAAACAGATTTCTAAAAACTAAAATGTCAATCCAAGAGGACTTTAATCCAAAAACTATAAAATATCGATGCAAAAGGACTTTAATCCATGAAAAATAACAGAGAGATATCTTTCAAGACATAAGCATTTGAGTCATTCTCATTTTCACTCCAACAAATAGACAGCAAGTTCGGGTATAGGAGCAGCGAATCGACTAATTGAATATGTAATAAATAATTAGGAAGCCAGAGCGCAAGTCCGAAGTGTGATAAGTGGAACTAGAAGGTTCGTTCAACAAGTTATCATGTAACCATCACATTCCTGGTTTTAAGACAATTAAGTCTCATGCAACTTGTCTGAGTTGACTCGGACTCAGTAGCACCTGATCCACCCCCAACTCAGGCGAGTCAGGCCGATTCAATCGCAACTCAACTCAGGATCAAACAATTCAGTCTGAGTCATGGAGCCTTTTAACTATGATCACATTCCTAGTGACACTAATCATTTAAACAGTTCTATATATAAAAACAAGATTGCTGATTAAAAAACAAAAAAGATATTCTAATCATCCAATTAAAATTTGAAGAAAAAAAAAATCCAAGAACAAAACCAAACATAGACCAAATGGCATCTTGTAAAGAACAAGAAACTCATCTCCATGAAATTCTTGTTGAAGAAAGATTCTGCAAACAAGGCAAGGGGAAACCCCCACAAATACCAACAAAAACGTACAAATCTCGAAAAAAAAAAAAAAAATCACTAGAAATACACAATTTTTTCTAATATTTCTGGGAAGAAAAGAAGTCCACAACTCCCAAGCCAAAAGCCATCTTCATATACCAAGAAAAGTTGAAAGAAGAAAAAAGAGACTACTTCACACAAGGAAGAGATCTGACGTCGCGTGGAAAAACATCCATAGCAGGAAGATGCGAATACTCAAGCAGACGATATTAGGTTGCAGAGGAAATTCTATGGCAGGAAGATGCAAAACTCAAGTGGAAGAGGCCCCACTTCCCAATACAATAAGAAACAAGAAAAGATCTCTTTTCTATAAAATAAAAATGTGAGAGAATGTTACAGAATTATCCTTCTCTTACCCCAATGAACTCCATGCTATTGCCACGCATGGACAAATGTCTCGATCATCCCCCAGCATCTCCCAGAACTGCTAGTGCGAACCATCTATGATCCTGTAGATAATTGCTTTAGAGAAGACCTCTTCCAGCCTAAACACCTTTACATAAGCTTGACACTCTAGAAAGGGGAGAAGCTCTAGTAACCCATGACCACTTGCAATTTCATTTCATCTCCATTCAGTTCACCAGATAAAAACTAGCTTCAAAGCCGCAAATGCACTTACACTGCCCGTGTATGGTTCTTCTCAAATGAAATTCAAGTCAATCGCTTTCCATGGGACTTGAATCAAACTGTCTTAAACAGAGAATTTTAAAAGTACTTGGGGATGGTGATTTCTCAACAAAGCTGGAATAAGATAAATTAAAAAAGAAACTGTGAAGAAACCTCGCTCTCAAGAAAGCGACGAGAGGGCCACCTGAATTTGGCCACTCACCGTTGTTGTATTCCCTTTGTTTTCCTTAGATAAAATTTTCTCACCATCCAAAACCAAAAGTTGTAAAGCGGATCCATTGATGCAGATGTTGGCAACTTAGCATGCTTTGTTCATGTAAGAAACAGAGAGCATCTAATGAAACAACCACTGCTGAGGTGTCTACCAGCTTTTGCTTCTAATGGTATATCAGACATTGAAGTTCTTATTTCCCTCGGATGTGACCTAGACCAACGCTAAAAATTATTATTCCCAAACACACTTAAAGGTCCGAGATTTATGAATGGTGCTTCATCAAGCAATCCTGAATCATGTATTCTACACCTTCACAAGCAGTCTTTTTCTTTTCTTTTTTTCTTTTCTTCTTCTTCTTTTTTGAAGGATAATGGGAAATTTATTAAAGGCCTGCTTGCCAAAGCAAAAACAGGAAAAAGTACAATGACAAAAAAGCCAAAAGGAAACCCTCTTACAAGTGATTAGAGCAATTGATAACTCATTCAGATACAGACAATTTGATAGCCTCAACAATTGCCTCAAAAAGTTTAGAGGAATTCTGAAACCGTCCTCTATTTCTCTTGCCCCAAACAACCCACCACATGGCTGGTAACGTCAAGAGCCAAGTAGAACAACGGTCATGCTTCCCTCCATCTTGCCCATGCCATGCCCAAGGAAGTTTTCTAACCGAGGAAGGAATAACCCACAACACATCAAAATCAGCAATAACATGCACCCACACCTTGAGGGTAAAGAGGCAAAAGATGAAGAGCTAGTCAATAGATTTGGCATCTTGCCTGCACATGCAGCACATGTTCTGGATTATCATAGACCACTTGGTCTACTTCTAAAGGTTGTCTATAGCCAACACCTTCTTCCTACCCACCAAACATGTGAAGGCAAACACTTTAGACAACACTCCATAGGACCAAAAGTGGTAAGCATGCCCCTCTTGGCTGGAGCTTCCTTCAGGACAAAGCAACCTATAGAAGGATTTTACCAGGAAACGGCCTGAGCTATGCACACGCCATACCCAAGTGTCTTCCCTTCCCATGGGGTGAACGAACTGCAACCAGGCCAAAAGGGGGACAAACTCCTCCACCTCAATGTCCAAAAGATTCCTCCTACATCTCGAAGCCCAACTCACAAAGGTGCCCATCAAAAAGTAGCAGTCCACCACTCTCAAGCCTTTAGCCAGAGACTAACGACCCAACTCACAAGGGTGCCGATTAAAAAGTAGCAGTCCACCACTCTCAAGCCTTTAGCCAAAGACTAACAACCTATGTTGGGGAACTCATGATGCAAGGTAGGTCCTCTTCTTCTTCTTCTTTATAAGAAGCATCGAAAATTTACATTAACAAAATTTTCACTAAAAGAGAAAAACAACACTTAACAAATTATTTATTAATTTATACACAACAACCTGAGCTAGATGACAACCATGCCAAAACACACCTCACAAGACCATGAATGGTCCCTGTTCAAACCATGCGCATAAACTAGCTCATCAATTATCTGAACCAATGGCCACCAACGGCTTGCGCTAATGAAATAATGTCTTCTCAAACCGCTAAATTACATGGAATATTATACTATACTATACTATACTATACTATATATATATATATATATATATATATATATATATATATATATATAATTGACGATTTTATTCAAACTAGCAAAAGCAGTTCAAAGCACAAGATACATACAAGGTGGATCTATGATGCAGGACAATTAACCAGTTGCTTTAAAAGCTTGAACTGTTAGAGTATGGCGAATTAATCTCTTTATCTCATAGCCCAGGCCCCACATCTCATGGGTTAGGACCTCGGCCAAACCCCCCTCGTGGGCTCGTGGACCACAAATTACATGAGCCGCCCACCCCGAGTGTGTCCCCGCATCCCACGGGCTACCCTACTCGAGCCCGGTGTGAAATGCGCATTAATCACCCTCGGTGAGGAGTCTCGAACACGAGACTTCTCCCGTGGGCCCCAAATCACATGGGTCACCTACCCCGAGTGTGTCCCTGCATCCCACGGGCTACCCCACTCGAGCCCGTTGTGAAAATGCCCCTGCATTAATCTAATACAGAAGCAGTAACCCTCTGGTCACTAAAGGATTAGGGCCCACCTAAATCCAAGATTTACATCATAACCCATAGCCTAGACAGTTATAAGATCCCTCAGTTACCAGAGAAGGCCAATTTAGAACAACCCTAAAATTCTCATTGGCAAGAGCCCAGTTAATAATCATGCATTAGATCCTCTTCCAAATATCTTCATCCAAAGAGATGTTATTAAAAAAATTCTAACATTCCTTTCATTCCACAAACCCCACAAGCTCCCAAAGAGGCAAATCTTCCACAGAATTCCTTTTCGATCTTAAAAATGCCATCCAAGTATTCCATTATTGTGTCCTATTGAGAAATTAAATGTCTAGGCCACTCCAAATAAGGAAAGAAAAAGAAAAAAAAAGCCCCCAACCTGCCTAGCAGCTGAACAGTGCAAAAGCAAATAATTGATTGACTACAAATGATGGATTGACTCTGTCAACTTGCATAACCAAGTTAATAGAATGCCTTCTCATCAAAAAGATACTTGATGATGAGATAATCAATGTTCAAGCAACAAAAGCAAGCAAGACATCTACGACAGACCATTTATGGAACACTCGCTATACAAGATCCAATCAACGCCATCCCAACCATGGCAAGTAGAAACATTATTAGAACAATATGCCTTTCTATGGATGAATAGTTTCTACACACCTTTTTTTTAACATACGCACTCACACCTCTCACACACCCACACACTCACACCACAATGGCTTTTTTATACCACAATTGGTACTCGAACCCATGACCTTATGTTGAAACTCTTGTGAGTCTACCACACCCGATTCAATGAGAACATTTTTTTTAGTGTAGCATCTATATTACCATAAACAGAGCCTAAAGAGGCCAATCACTACTTTTAATATTACCAAAAACTGTATGTATATGTCAAGTTGTAGGCTTTTCTAGGGTTACAGTGTCTAATCACCTCATCTCCATGTATAACACCAAGACCATGTGTTTGACTAAATTGCATAGCTTAGGCCCCATTTAGAAAAGCAAATGGCCATCAGACCTCCTTTTTCTTTTTCTTTTTCCTTCTTTGGAAACTGATAATGAAATTTCACCAAGGAGAAAAACCATGCCAATTGCCAAAAAGCCACAGACATCACAAAAAGATGAAGACATAGTCCCACTAATCCAGATTAAACGAACCGTTTAATCGAGAATGAGCATGGCAATCATAGCCACCTATAATAGATATATGAAGGCTAATTAAACTTTCCAATTATATAGAGAGTTCTCTGCCAGATTTTCTTTGCAGCTCAAGGAGATGGAGGCCCATTCAATCATCCTGGCAGATGCAACCAAACAACCTTGCTAGTGAGCACTGCTTATCTGGATATATACACCAATTCCTTCTTCTTCTTCTTCTTTTCCCATAATTCCCAGCACATAGTTGAGGGAAGGACACACCTCGAACCTATTTAAACAGAACTCACCTTGAATTAAAAAAGTAATCCCCATTCCTCAATGAGCAAAATACAGAGATTCCATTAAATCGGCTCGAAATGGCTATTTAGCCCATTTGAAATAGTAACTACCAAACCACCTTTATGCATCCGTCATGCATATATTTGACCTCAAGACCTAACTTCAAATGCCAGGAAGATTATTTGAGTTTTAACTCAAGTAAATTAAAATAAAAGTAACTATGATGGGCAATGCTGCAGATCAATGTCAATGTTATGTTGCCTCATTGTTGTTGTGTCAACCATTTAGAAAAGGAGAACTCAAAATAGATGACAACAAAATGGATTTGAGAAACCGAAAACATCATTAAGGAACTACTAGTTTTTCCATTTGTGCTAATATATTATTTGAGTATTGTCATGCAAGAAGGTCCCAGCATACTATTTGAATGCAAGATGGGTAAAATAATCATAGCTTTTGAGGTCAGTTGGAAGCTCAGAAAAGATCCACGTACAAGTTTTATCAAACCCTCTTTGTTCCCTTGTGAAAGATTTTTACAAGAAACACTTTCATCTTTGGGAACACCAGATTAAGGCTGCACTTGGATGTACAGATGAATTGAATTGCTGACATTCAGATTAATCAAGAGGAAGTGACAACGGAAATTGGTATATCCTAGTATTTGCAATGGACAAGTAGCCCTATAGTTGCAGTTGCATTCCTTCAGAGTCAATTTAGGGCTTGTTTGATTTTCCAATTGTTGGTAAATGCACGGTAAATGCGTAATAATTATTTCCTTATGTATTTACCGCACTCTTCCCTGTATTTGATTTGACCGCTTACTTTTTTATGCAAAAATCGAAAAGGCTGCAAAATATTTGTGGGTCCCACCGTGATGCGTGTCGTTTATCCACACCATCCATCCATTATGCCAGCTCAATTTATGACATGAGCCAAAAAAAGAGGCATATCCAAAGCTTAACTGGACCACACCACAGGAAAAAGTGAATCAAACACTTACCGTTAAAAACTTCTTGGGGCCACTGTTTCTTTTGGTGTTGGCCACTTGAGTGTTGGATCTACCTCATTTTTTTGCTTATCAAAATGTTGGGGTAAAATGGATGGACGGAACAGATATGTCATATAGATCACTGTGAGGTAAAAAAATTTAAACAAGCTCTTTTGAACCAGTTTCCAAGGCAGAAATTCCTGTGGATTTTCAACCGGGTGAAACTGTAATAATTACCCATTTACAGGGTATTTACACCAGCATTGAAAAATCAAACAGGCCCTTAAGGTAACATAATGGCACATACCTCATTGTGAATGCTAAAGAAGAAACTACAATGACTTGGAAGGGTGTGCAACACCTGATCTAGGGGGGGTCCGCTGTCATAGTGTTATCCACTACATCCATTGTGCCACCTCGTATTCATTATACATAACATAATTTAGATCGATACAAAACATAAGCGAGCCACACCACTGGAAAAATGTGAAACCACGACTAAACCCTGAATTCACCCCCAATAAAATATACCACTCACAATCCCTCGTCCATTCCTTCAATAGCAAAAGGCCCACCAGCTTAACAGATACGATTGTTCGCCCTGAAGTTTTTAGAGGTGGCCACATTCAAAGTGGGACCAACCAATGACCGGTCTGGATGACCAAACCATTGCCCAAACATGTCCTGCTTTTATGCAGCACTTAAAAAAGAAAGCCCACATTCTTATAACAGTATACTAAAAATTAGTATTAAAAGACACCATCAAATCATAAACTTAGAATTACTCATCGTTGGCTAAAATTACAGAAAAGAAACAAAAATCATTCTGCTCAAAACCTTGAAATCGACATCACTGTTCATCAATCAATCCCCACCATCAATCCAGCTCCTTCTGGACCTTGATCCCCATCGCGTTCGCAGTCCCAATCACTGACTTGCAGATGGACTCCAGCGGCATGTACTGGCAATAAGGATCGGACTGCTTCACCTTGGCGATCTCGTACACATGCTTGAGTGTGATTGTGGAAGCGACGGTGTGGCCGGGCCGGCTGCTGCCCGACTCGATCCCAGCGGCCTTCTTCAGGTACCATGTGACCGATGGGGATTTGACGGTGAATTCGAAGGTGTTGTCTTTGAAGGCGGTGATGGTGACGGACATTGGGGTTTCAGGCTTGTATTTTTGGGTCCGGGCGTTGAAGTCTTTGCAGAACGCCATGAGGTTGAGCCGGTATTGACCTAGGGCCGGCCCGACCGGAGGAGCCGGGCGGGCCGCCCCGGCCGGTACCGTGAGCCGGATCGTTGCGGCGACCAGGCGGCGGGTTAGGATCTCTTTCAAGGTGGACATTTTGAAAAGAGGGAAGGAGAAATGCTCCGGACCTGCTTCTCGGTTTTTTTGTACGTGGATCGCCGAATGAGATTAGCTACTGACAGGTTGAGTAGCGATACTGGCTACTGAAGTGACGTCACTAAGTTCTTTGGAGCCCACCATGATGTATGTTTTGTATCCACACCGTTCATCCATTTGGAGAGATCATATTAGGGCATGATCCAAAGAACGAGTCAGATCCAAAGCTCGAGTGGACTCCACCACATAAAACAGTGGGGAGAGAAATGGATGAACGGTGTGGATACAAAACATACATCATAGTGGGCTCACAGAACTTGGTGACGACACTTAAGTAGGGAGTCTCCCTATTCAACCTGTCAGTAGCTAATCTGCGTCGCTACTGGGCATTGTCACGTCGTCACAACCATGACATATGTGTTTAATCCGCATGGTCTTTTTTCTTTTTTTTTTTCCAGAAGACATGAGGCTAAAAATGAAACAGATCCGAATATAAACTGAACCACACCACGAGAAAACAATGTTGATTGAGCACCCACCATTCAAAACTTCTCATGGCCCACTATAACTATTATTTGTCATCCAACCCATTGATTACTTGCGTGAATTGAAAATACAAATATTAAGTTCATCTAAATTTTTGTGGACTAATAAGTTTTTAAAGATGGTCTTTAAATCACCCTTCTTTATTACAGTATCTCTACATGAGAGTTGGGTCTACTTTATTTTTGGACTCATGACTTAAAATGATATAACATACATGCACTGTGGTGGATCCAGGACTCAATATGCGTCATTTTTGTTAGGGTTTTAAGGAGAGGTGTACAAGCCAATTGAGAGGGATTTCCTGCAAAAGCCCTTTCACAAGAAGTTCATGCACTAGGATAATAGGTTGAGTCACCATGATTTTTTTATGATAGGTTAAGTCTCCATGATTTTTAAAAAAGAATCTACCCTACTTCTCGTTTTTATTTTTTTTTCCTTAATGGATAATTTTAAGACAAGATACCAAAAATAAGATGGATCCAAAACTCAAGTGGAACACATGAGAGTAAATAGTACTGGAGATTCAGTGAACATTGATTAAACATTTGTACAGCCACAATAGTTTCATATGAGGTTAAGTTTTTTTTTTTGTTTTTTCACTTCATTCCAATGAGAATGTCCTTACAAATCATAAACATCAAGTGGGAGCCCAGAAGGTTTTAACTGGAAGCAAATCTTTCTCCAATTTTCCTTCTCGTATGGTAGCCTTGAGTTTTGGATCACCTGATTTTTAGTCTCATGTCCTAAAATAATTTAACGGATGGACAATGTGAATTTTTCAAAAACATCATGGTTGGCCTCACTTAGCATCCTACTACAGGAAAACTTCCTGTGAAAGACTTTAGCAGGAAATCTGCCTCCCATGCTACCTTTCTATAAAGTTCGACTCTTGGGGATACTAAATGGGAACCTTGTACAATTAATTAGCCGGTTTTGTAAATTGGTCCAATTTGAGTCAAGGTTGTAGACCCAGATCCAATCCAAAGCCCTAATAAAGCAATCAACCGTGCTTAATGCGGTCAAAATTAATATTTTTCATGATTTCGGCCTTGACCAATTCAAAATCAAGGCTTGAACGAACTTTAGACTGAGTAGGATTTGCCTGCATCCCTAGAAATAGCAATGTGGGTGGGACCCTGACCACCCCCTACCAGTGATGTGGGTGGGTCCCTGACCAGGGAGCCCACCACCTCAATGTGTGCATTGTATATTCATGTTGTCCACATGTTTTGACAACTTATTTTAAGGCATAGTCCAAAAAATGAAGATGATAAAAATTTTAGATGGACGACACTACAGGATACAGTGGCCATTAAATGCCCACCATTAAAAACTTCCCAAGGTCCACCGTAATGTTTGATGACCATCCAACCTATTGACAAGGTCAAACAGACTTGGATGATAGTTTTAAAAATAAAAATAAAAATAAAAATAAACAAATATCACCTTTATCCAAAATTTTATGTGGCTCACAAAATGTTTTTAATGGTCAATAACCACCGTTTCCTATGGTGTGGTTAACTTGAAAATTTCCAATGTTTTTCATGGTGTGCAACTTGAAAATATGTATTGGCTTCCATTTTTTGTCATACCCTAATTTAAACCGACAAAACAAATGAACAGCATGGATATACAATGCATGCATCAAGGTGAGAAATGTGGTCAGGTCCAGTCCTTAAAACTGATTCTGGCTCCTCTAGACTCGTGTCTCACCAACTCTAGCCTCATATCCCACCCAAACCGGGGAAAGTAGTAGTCAATTAATATAAATATAGAAAAGCTTAAAATGATTAATTAATTAATATTACTTCGTAGGATAAGTGAGAAATTAAGAACCTTTGGTTGAGATCCAGTGGTCACTACTAGGTTCATCCTACCTTGGAAATTGGAATGAACTATTAGTTCTTGCTATCAATTAATCTATTAAAGACCATTTATATTTGAATTTTTTTCTAATATTATTAAGTTTAGGTTAGCATAGGATGAATGAGTGGGATGGGGATTGCCTACTGACTATGTCAGCTAGCCATTAGCTAGGGACAGTGCTCTACCAACATGGTTGGGTCAAAAGAAGGTGGACTGTAAATTGACCATAACTTTTGATCCAGGTATCGTTACGGGGCGCACAACCTATCAATCTTTACTGAAACGGGCCATCTAAGGTGAACCGACCCACATGGTGGGTCTCATTTGTCCATTTCGTCAGAAAAGGTCACACCACTTTCACTGGCGTAGGAAGATGTCTAAAGGAACACTTTTCTTTATGCAAGATCCACACGGTAAATAGTGTGACAGTAATGGAATCCGACTTCTTCTCCTTTGCAATTGATTTCTTTACAATCGGAATTGGTGCTCGAAATTTATCAGTTTTCACTCTGTCATTATTTTCATGAGTCCTTGGCGCATTCTATATATAAAAACAACCATGGTGGTTATCAAACCGTATGAGAAAACTGCTCATGTAGTTCCGAAACTATCAGAGTAATCACCAGTCGATTGCCCTATAATCGCCACATCCCATATCTCTCTCAATGAGTGGGGCCCACTTGGATAACCCATCTTGCAATTACACACTACAATGGATATGATGCAAATTGTTTACAACGGCAAATGAGGTCCAATGAAAATTTGCCACATGAGGTGTTAGTTTTGAAGCTCGGCTAAAAAAGAGTAAAATTATCAATTTCACTTGGGTGGTTTATAAGCGAATTGCCATACATGGGATATGTTGAAAGGGAAATATTATCATTTTATTAGGGAGAATGAATGCTTTTCATGACAAGGTAGTCATTTTACTTTTTCCTGCTCGTGGCTCAGTTAATCTTCCATGACGAATAACTGTGTAACACCACATTGAAATTTCTCTACGGATTTAATACAAAGAAAATGATGAGATAGAAGATACCACAGTTGTGTATGTGAAGGTGGCAATATATGTGAAATATTAGAATTTTTTTTATGATATGGGCAAGCATGCGAAGCCCCGTAAACTAAGGATGAACAAGGTTGAACGGCTAATTTCACAAATTGTAAGGGAATTGTATCGCAAATGTAGCTAAACCTAAGTAAGATCAGAACACATCAGGGGTTGGCTCTCCCAAGAATCACCCTGACTTACCAAAATAGATCCAAACCGCTCATCGTAGTTCCATTAAGTCTGAAACTATAAAGGATCGTCCACCTCATTGGGCTTGAGGCCTCTCGCGGGTGACAAACCAAGAAAGTGCCTAAAACCCCTCAACTTGGTTCAAAAGTTAAAGCTCTTGAAACACACAAATCCCATAGGCAAACACTACTTGTAAGAACACTCCTTTCCCGTAAATCCTACAACAAAAAGCTAACTGGGGCACACTATGATCTCTGTGAGAAATCCTACCCGTTGATACGTTTTTCTAAATCATTTGAGGACATGGGATAAAAAAAGAGGCAGATCCAAAACTAAGGTGGCACTAATGACAAGAAAAAGTGAGTAGGAAAATGCCTGCCATTGAAGCCTCCATGTGGTCCACTATCATGTTCATATTCCATCCATACCATTCATAAGGTCATTCCTACTTGGATGAACTGAAAACACAAAAATATTAGCCTGATCCAAAGCATCTGCGGCCCCACAAACGTTTCAACGATAGAAGTTTAATCCTTACTTTTTCCTATCATGCGGCCCACAGTTTTTGATCTACTTCATTTTTGCCCCTGTCCTCTAGCAAAACGGATGAACAAGGGGTGTTTCTCACAAACATAATGGTGGGCCCCACCTAACTTCTTGCGAAAGGGCTTTCTCAGACCATCCGGGGTCGAAATCTGATTGCGAACTGGGTAAGGCTCTTTTGGTACTGGGTAAACTCAGTTGGGACCACCTTGAATGTATGTGGTCTATCCACACTATCCATCCGTTTTTCCATCTAATTTAAGAGATTGAGCCTAAAATTGAAGCACATCCAAAGATCAAGTGGATCATACCACTGGAAACAGTGGGGATAATGATTTCCACTGTTGAAACCTTTACAGGCCCCACATGGATGTTTATTTGTCATCCAACCTGTTCATTAGATCATAAAGACATGGATGAAGGTAAAACAGAAATATAATCTTGATCCAAAACTTTTGTGGCCGACAAGAAATTTTCAAAGGTAAACGTTCAATTCAACTGTTTCCAGTGGTGTGGTCCAATTTAGCATTGGATATGACTCATTTTTTGCCTCAAACCATAAAATTATCTGTTAAAATAGATGGCGGAGAGGATAAAACATATAAATCATGATATACCTCACAGAGTTTACTCAGTACGTTAAGATTAGTGAGTTACTACGCAATCCGCTTCCATCCGCATCCTACCTGAAATCGGAGAAATTTATGACCGTACGACCTATTTATGGCCCATTTACCCGACGAAGCCCACCTCATTTTACCTGAGCAGAATAAGGCCCAGCTGTACGGACGACTTGCTAAAGGTCGAAAATACCCCCTGCTTTGTCCTTCAAGCGGATCGGCTGGTGCTCGAAGACAAGAGTTGATCTCCTCGAACTTCGAGTTGTACGAACGGTTCAAAAGAAATCAAAGTTACATGGCCCCACAATTATGTATTTGTTATATCCACGACGTTCATCCATATTTCGAGATCATTTCGGAGCATTATTTAAAAAAAAAAAATCATATCCAAAGATCAACTGGACCACACCACAGAGAGCAGCAGAAATTTGATTTTCATCGCTGAAACTTTTGTAGGGCCCACCATAACATTTATTTTCCATCCAATCTATTCATAAGGTCACAAATACTCGGATGAAGAGGAAAAACAAATTTCATAATGATCCAAAACTTCCGTTACTCCTAAAAAGGTTTCAATGGTAGACGTAAGCAGAATGGTAAATTCATTTGGCACGGTTAAATCTATAGCTACGGATTATAACCGTAGCTATATATGCCCTAATCCGTAGCCATAAAAATCTATCCAGGGTGAGCTCGCCGAACTAGCAGCCCCGCGCCAGTTGCTGGCCTGTCCGGCGGGACCACGCCCATCTGCGGTCCCTATGGCTACGAATTATAACCATAGCCATAAGCGGACTACCATCAAAATAATATGTGCATTTTTTTTATTTATTTATTTATAACATGGAGAACTTTATTCTACTTACAATTTTCTCTAACACATATTGATATAAATATGTATATATAAGCCTATAAAAAAAAATTCTCTTTTTTTATTTTTTATTTTTAAATTCATTTAACAAGAATATCTTCTAAACTAAAATTACTTACTTGATGTACCCTACATGATTTTGGGGTAGGAGAAGCTACTTTAACCAACTAACCTGGTTATTTTCCAAGATTCCATCAGGTTGAGGGTCGAAAATCCATTTCATTCACTTAGTGGTCAATTTCATTCATTTCATTTACTTCGTGATCAATTCCATGCATTTCACGATCAATCCCGCGATTCCGTTTTGATTCACAGTCATTTCTATGCATTTCGTGATCAATTCCCTTCACTTCACGGTCATTTTTATGCATTTCACGGTCATTTCCCTACACTTCATGGTCATTTCCATGCATTTCACGGTCAATCCTGATGATTTCGTTTTGATTTACGGTCATTTCCATGCATTTCATGGTCAATCCCCTTCACTTCACGGTCATTTTCATGCATTTCACGATCAATTCGCTTCACTTCATGGTCATTTTCATGCATTTTACTGTCAATCTCGGCGATTCTATTTTGATTTACGGTATTTCCATGCATTTCACGGTCAATTACCTTCACTTTATGGTCATTTCCATGCATTTCACGGTCAATTCACTTCACTTCACGATCATTTCCATGTATTTCACTGTCAATTTCGGCGATTCCGTTTTGATTCACGGTCATTTTTATGCATTTCACGGTCAATTCCCTTCACTTCACGGTCATTTCCACGAATTTCACGGTCAATTCGCTTCACTTCACGGTCATTACCATGCATTTCACAGTCATTCCCGGCGATTCCGTGTTTAATCACGGTCATTTCAATACATTTCACGGTCAATTCCCTTCACTTCACGGTCATTTCCACGCATTTCACAGTCAATTCGCTTCACTTCAAGGTCATTTCCATGCATTTCACGGTCATTCCCGGCGATTCCGTGTTGATTCACGGTCATTTCCATGCATTTCACGGTCAATTCCCTTCACTTCACGGTCATTTCCACGCATTTCACGGTCAATTCGCTTCACTTCACGGTCATTTCCATGCATTTCACGGTCATTCCCGGCGATTCCGTGTTGATTCACGGTCATTTCCATGCATTTCACGGTCAATTCCCTTCACTTCACGGTCATTTTCATGCATTTCACGGTCAATTCGCTTCACTTCACGGTCATTTTCATGCATTTCACGGTCATTCCCGGCGATTCCGTGTTGATTCACGGTCATTTCAATGCATTTCACGATCAATTCCCTTCACTTCACAATCATTTCCACGCATTTCATGGTCAATTCGCTTCACTTCACGGTTATTTTCATGCATTTCACAGTCATTCTCGACGATTCTGTGTTAATTCACGGTCATTTCCACGCATTTCACGGTCAATTCCCTTTACTTCATGGTCATTTCCACACATTTCACAGTCATTCCCCACGTGGAAATGACCATGAATCAACACGGAATCACCGGAAATGGCTGTGAAATGCGTGGAAATGATCGTGAATCAACACGGGATCATCGGGAATGACCGTGAAATGCATGGACATGACCGTGAATCAACACGGAATCGCCGGGAATGACCGTGAAATACATGGAAATGACCATGAAGTGAAGCGAATTGACCGTGAAATGCATTGAAATGACCGTGAATCAACACGGAATCGCGGGGATTGACCGTGAAATGCATGAAAATGACCCTGAAGTGAAGCGAAATGACCGTGAAATTCTTGGGAATGACCGTGAAGTGAAGGGAATTGACCGTGAAATGCATGGAAATGACCGTGAATCAAAACGAAATCGGCGGGATTAACCGTGAAATGCATGGAAATGACTGTGAAGTGAAGGGAATTGATTGTGAAATGCATGGAAATGACCGTGAAGTGAAGGGAATTGACCGTGAAATGCATGGAAATGACCGTGAAGTGAAGGGAATTGACCGTGAAGTGAAGGGAATTGACCGCGAAATTCATGGAAATGACAGTGAAGTGAAGGGAATTGACCGTGAAATGCATGGAAATGACTGTGAATCAAAACGGAATTGCCGGGATTGATCGTGAAATGCATGAAAATGACCGTGAAGTGTAGGGAAATGACCATGAAATACATAAAAATGACCGTGAAGTGAAGGGAATTGACCGTGAAATGCATGGAAATGACCGTGAATCAAAACGGAATCGCCGGCATTGACCGTGAAATGCATGGAATTGATCACGAAGTAAATGAAATGAATGAAATTGACCGCTAAGTGAATGAAATGGATTTTCGACCATCGGCTTAATGGAATCTTGAAAAATAACTAGGTTAGTTGGTTAAAGTAGCTTCTCTTGCCCCAAAATCATATAGGGTACATCAAATAACTAATTTTAGTTTAGAAGATATTCTTGTTAAATGAATAAAGAAAGAAATGAAAAAAAGAGAGAAAAAAAAATTTATATGCATATATATACATATTTATATAAATATGTGTTAGAGAAAATTAAAGGTAGAATAAAGTTATCTTTGTAAAAATAAATAAATAAATAAAATTATAAAGGTAGTCTGTCTATAGCTATGGTTATAATCCGTAGCCATAAGGGCCGCCAGGTGGCCGTGGCCTCACTAGATAGGTTAGCAACTGGGGGAGTGGTGTGCGCTAGTTCAGTGAGCCCATCCCAGACAAACTTTTATGGATACAGACAAATCATCTATGGCTACGGACAAACCATCTATTACTACGGTTATAATTTGTAACTATAGGTCTGTCTATCTCATATGATATTACCATTCTGCTTTGAACGTCTACTGTTGAAACTCTTTTAGTGGTCACAAAAGTTTTGGATGATTATAAAATTTGTTTGTCCTCTTCATCCAGGTCTTTGTGACCTTATTAATAGATTGGATGGAAAATAAATGTTATGGTGGGCTCTACAAAAGTTTCAACGGTAAAAATCAATTTTCTGCTGCTCTTCGTGGTGTGGTCCAGTTGATCTTTGGATATGATATCTTTTTTTCATGATGCTCCCAAATGATCTCGAAAATATGGATGAACGTTGTGGATATAATAAATACATAACTGTGGGGCCCACGTAACGTTGATCTCTTTTGAACCGTTTGTACAACTCGGAGTTCGAGGAGCGTCAGCGCTTGTCTTCGAGCACCAGCCGATCCGTCGAAGGAAAAAGCAGGGGCATTTTCGACCTTTAGGAAGGCGTCCGTACAGCTGGGGCTTATTCTGGTATGGTAAAATGAGGTGGGCTTCAACGTGTAAATGGGCCATAAATGGGTCGTACAGTGGTAAATTTCTCCTGAAATCGGATTGCGAGTTACTCAGCAGGCTTTTTATCTTACTGAGTAAACTCAGTTGGGCCTACCATGAATGTTTGTGGGTTATCCACGCCGTCCATCCATTTTTTCAGCTCATTTTAATGGTTGATCCAACAATTTAATCATGACCAAAGGTCAATTGGACCACACCATAGGAAAAAGTGGGAATAATGACTTCCACCGTTGAAACCTTGGTAGGGCCCACAGTGATGTTTATTTGTCATCCAACCTGTTCATAAGATCACACAGACATGGATTAAGGGTAAACACAAATAATAGATTGATCCAAAACTTCCGTGGCCACCAAGAATTTTTCGATGGTGGAATTTCAATTCACGCTGTTTTCCGATATGAGGTCCACTTGAGATTTCGATATACTTCTTTTTGGGTTAGAGCCCTCAAATTATCTTTTAAAATTGATGGACGGAGTGGATAAAGTATTTAAATCATGGTGGACTCCACAGACTTTACTCAGTACGCTTAGCGTGCTGAGTTATTCAGTACACAATTCGCGTCCGTCCTACCTATAGCGTCGAGAAATTTACGGCTGTGGGCGCCACCTTTTATCCATGGGATATTCTTGAAGCAATACAAACTTAACATGCGCACTTAGACCTCCTCGTACGGATGATAAATTTCAGGACGAAAATACCCCTCCTTTTCAAGGAAAAGGAATGGGCACTCTTCCTGCCACTCGCCAATGGCAGATCATCGGCCGTCTGTGGGCCCTACCATGATGTATTCTTTTCATCCATGCTGTCCATATATTTTTCCAGATCATTTTATAGTATGAGACAAAAAATGAGGTATATCCAAATCTCAAGTGTACCACATTACACGAAACAGTGTTGAATGAGCGTCAACCGTTAGAAACTCAAGTGGAGCCCACTGTGATGTTTGTGAGAAATCCTCCCCGTCTAAGTTCATTCATAGGGTCACAAAGACCTGGATGAAGAGGAAAAACAAATTTCATAATGATCCAAAACTTCTGTAACCCCTAAGAGGGTTTCAATGGTAGACGTTTGATTCCCCACTGCCTTTTACAGTGTGGTCCACTTGATAGTTAGATCTATCTTATTTTTCGTCTCAAGCCTTAATATGAACTCGCCAAATAGATGGACGGTTTGGATATAACACAGACCTCATGATGGGACCCACAAAAGCAACATAACAAAAAATAATAATAATCTATAGACTGTCGCAGCACTACTGCCGGTTTGCGGCAGTCTGTAAATTTTTTTTAAAAAATTTTTTGTAGGAAGAACTTTTTCTTCCTTACATTTTTCTCTAATACATAATTATGTAAATATGTAGATATAAGTATATAAAAATATTTCCTATCTTTTAATTTATTTTTTTGTCTATGTATTTAACAAGCATATCTCCTAAAATAGAATGTTTATTTTTTTTTTAAATTTTTTTTTACACACGCACACACACCCCCACACACTCACACTAGTGGAATTTCACCACTTATGGATACTCGAACGCTTGACCGGGTGTTGAAACTCCTAATAATCTAGGCAAGCATGAAAATGAGCAGGGCAAACATGAAAATGAGCGGGGGAAACTAGAAAATCAGCGGGGCAAACTGAAATATGAGCGGGTTAAACTAAAAAAACAGCAGGGCAAATTGAAATATGAGCGGAGTAAACAAGAAAAATAGCGAGGCAAACTGAAATATGAGCTGAGCAAACTAGAAAAACAGCGGGGCAAACTGAAATATGAGCGGGGCAAACAAGAAAAACAGCGGGGCAAACTGAAATATGAGCGGGGTAAATTGAAATATGAGCGGGGCAAACTAAAATATGAATGAGGCAAACAAGAAAAACAACGGGGCAAACTGAAATATGAGTGAGGCAAACTATCTGATTTTACTGATGAATTTGGAACTTTAAACATCTTTTCTTTAAGAGTAATGATCTCCTACAACCGGTTGTTGGATAGCTTACAATACAGTCCATCTAACCTGTAAACCTATCATTTGCCTGGGACATGAGGGCCATGCTAAAGGAGGGACTCACCTTGAAAAATCATTTGGTGAAAAAACCAGGCCATTGTGCATGAATAAAAACAGAGAGTTTAAATCAGAGATGTTGATGGTGTGCTTTCATGTACTCATTTGACTCACCTGATAAATGAGTAGGGCTGATTTTTGAGCCAGCTGACCTACATAGTGGGTCACATTTCTTCATGGTTCAAATATCCTATACGTGACATATTGACACATGTGATTAGTTGTATCTTAAGCTAAGCAACAATGGATTGTATGTGATCATTACTTTTCCTACAAATAAGAACCACCCATTTGGTGGCTCCCCATCGAATGGAGGGACCATCTAAGAAGTGCAATCTTGGGCAATTCTCATCCAAACTGAGGCCCATAATTCAGATGGTCAAGATTTATGTGTATATACACTACATATAGGGTGGACTTGTATTTTGAGTATGATCTACACTACTTGTCTTTTTTAATTTTGAATTTAATTGAGGGATTTTTTTTGTTTCCTTCCTTTTTGCAAGCAGAGCTAATGCTCTTTGGGCTTCTATCATTGCTGTTGGGTCATTGGACGATTTGGGTAGCCAAGATATGCATTAAATCTTCATCATTTAGCAGTCACTTTTATTTGTGTGCGAAGGAAAGCTACAAAGGCGGGGTGATGAATGTGAAACATTTGCTGGTTGATGATTTCTATCGCTTCAATTACACACTTTCTCAAGACCAGGAGATAAGTAGTTGGCATCGTTATTGCCCTGAGGTGGTTTTCATCCTAAAATGGTTTGTAAACTGGACTGCGGGTACCAAACAAATAGAATACCATCTTCGCTAGCTTCCATAAACATTTTCCTCAGTTGTAGGTCATCTGGCATAAAGAGCTTATCCTTCTCTACTAACCAAATTCCATCGCCAGAGGCAGTTTAGGAGGGCAGCTTGGTTATTTTCAAGTACATGAGTTCAAAAGGAGTAACACTTCGCCAAACTCACTTCATAAGACAAAGCAGCAAGAAAGAACCACAGAATTTAACAAATGGCTTGGTTTTTTCACTAAATGATTCTTCAAGGTGAGTCCCTCCTTTAGCATGACGCTCATGTCCCAGACGAATGATAGGTTTATAGGTTAGATGGACTATATTGTAAGCTATCCAACAACCGATTGTAGGAGATCATTACTCTCAAAGAAAATATGTTCAAAGTTCCAAATTCATCAGCAAAATCAGATAGTTTGCCCCGCTCATATTTCAGTTTGCCCCACTGTTTTTCTAGTTTGCCCCGCTCATATTTCATCCAGGAATTTCTTTGGTGCTTATGATATTCGAATTTGATTGAATATACACGATTCATGTTTTACCCCACTAGGACTTGATTGGCTGTTATAATAGTATAGTTCTCTGCATTAAACAGAATGATCTCCTTAGGAGTTTTTGATCTCCTCATCACTACCGAGCTGAGATTGTACATTGTTTGGATTTATGCAGGGGAGCTATTTTTCATTACAAATAGGAAAAGTGGATTTTGGAATCTTTATATATGGGTAAATCTCAGTTTGCCTTGCTATTTTTCTAGTTTGCCCCACTGATTTTCTAGTTTGCCCTGCTCATATTTCAGTTTGCCTCGCTCATTTTCATGCTTGCCCCGCTCATTTTCATGTTTGCCTCGCTCGGGTGGTAGACTATTAGAAGTTTCAACACCCGGTCAAGCGTTCGAGTATCCATGGGGTGGTGAAATTCCACTAGTGTGAGTGTGTGGGGGTGTGTGTGCGTATGTAAAAAAAAAAAAATTCTAGCTTAGGAGATATGCTTGTTTAATATATAAGACAAAAAAATGAATTAAAAGATATGAAAATATTTTTATATACTTATATATATACATATTTACATAATTATGTATTAGAGAAAAATGTAAGGGAGAAAAATTTCTCCCTGTCAAAAAAGAAAAAAAATAAAATAAAAATTTCATACTGCCGCGGCACTACTGCCGGTTTGGCAGCACGGCAGCATGTAGATTTTTTGTTTTGTTTTTTTTTTCTATGTTACTTTTGTGGGTCCCATCATGAGGTCTTTATTATATCCAAACCGTCCATTTATTTGGCGAGCTCATATTAAGGCTTGAGATGAAAAATAAGATAGATCTAAGTATCAAGTGGACCACACTGTAAAAGGCAGTGGGGAATTGAAGATCTACCATTGAAACCCTTTTAGGGGTTACAGAAGTTTTGGATCATTATTAAATTTGTTTTTCCTCTTCATTGAGGTCTTTGTGACCCTATGAAAGAACTTAGACGACAGAAGTTTTGGATCATTATTAAATTTGTTTTTCCTCTCCATCGAGGTCTTTGTGACCCTATGAAAGAACTTAGACGGGGAGGATTTCTCACAAACATCACAGTGGGCCCCACCTGAGTTCCCATAGCCGGACCGTCCGTCAGCGCTCGTCTCCGCACGCCAGCCAGAGGAAGGCAAGGGTATTTTCGTACTTAAATTCGGTGTCTGTCTGAGGAGGTCTAAGTGTGTATGTTAAGTTTGTATTGCTTTAAGAATATCCAATGGATAAAAGGTGGGGTCTACATTCGTAAATTTCTCTATACCGTCACGCGGATTTCCGGACAAAACCTATCTTAGAAAGTTCCTCCGCAAGGATGCCGTATGGGGCCCACAGATATGTTGATGAGAAATCCACCCCGTCCATCCATTTTGAGTGCTCATTTTAAAATATGAAACAAAAAAGGAGGTAGATCTAAAAATCAGTTTGGTCACACGTGAGGAAAAATTGGGGAAAGAAATTCTTACCGTTCAAATCTTTCTGAGCTCCATGTTGATGTCTATATGCCATCCAAACCGTTTATAAGGTTATTACCATGGGGATGAAGTGAAAATACCAAAAACATTTCCTGACACAAATTTGATGGCCCCAAGAATGTTTCAACGATTCACACCAAATCCCCACTGTTTCCTCTCGTGTGCCCCACTTAAGTTTTGGATACACATATTTTTTGGTCTTCTGTCCTAAAATGAGCTATAAAATCGTGTGAACAGTATGGATTTCTCACAAACATCTCTGTGGACCCCACCCAACATCCTTGTGCAGGAACTCCATGCCAAAGGCTTCCACATAAAAACTCAAAAGACTAGTATTCAAACCGAAACTAGAATTCCTCTATTATGTATAAATATCGGACTATTTTAGAGTAACCATATCACATGCATACAAACACACACAGCCTCTCTTCTCCTACGATGGCTGCACCTACAAACCAATCACTCTCCTTGATTCTACTCACATTTAGTGTTATTTTTCTTCTAAATCTTTCATGTGCTGCTCAAGCCATGGATTGTAGGTAGCTTCCAAGCCATATACAATTTCGGCGACTCGATCTCAGCTACCAGAAACCTTATCCATGAAGACAATCTCGGCTCCTTTTCGCCCATTGCTAAACTTCCGTATGGTGAGACATACTTCCACCAGCCGATGCTTGAATGGGCTGCTCATGGTCGATGTCCTCGGTATTGAAAAATATCTTCCATTATTTTTTTTTTCTTTAATGAGTTAAGTGTTGGGGATTTGTGCTACGGAATCACACAGATCTGGATCTAGGATAGCAATCCACTAACGTCAAGCAATCATAAGAGAACACAAAGATTTAATGTGGAAAACCCTTGCGAGAAAAAACCACGGCACAAAGCGACAGAAATCCACTCTGAAAAGAAAATTACAAGAGAGAGGACTTACTCGATTCGAACAACCTCGAATCTCACCCTTGCTACACCCTTTGATAACCCTAGAACCCTTTAGAAAGCTTTAGAATACCTTAGAATAGCCCTAGGGACCCCTATTTATAGTATAGGAAACTCCACTTACGCACCTAGTCCGGAAAAATTCGGAAACCGCCTCAAATTTACGTAGTCCGCGCAGGATCTGCGAAATCTCGACTAGTCAAAGGATGGCCTCGACTGGTCGAGCAACCCGCTCGACCGGTCGAGCCTGACCCTTGATTGGTCGAGCTTGACGGACACTCAAAAGGCGAGCTCGCTGGACTTTGAGTCGAGCGGGCCTCGACCGGTCGAGTGGACCCTTGACTCGTCGAGCGGTCCGCTCGACCGGTTGAATAGTGGACTTGTCTTGAAGACTTTCTGACAACAATCTCCACCAAGTCTTCAATTTTCAACCATGTAGCTTCTTAACATCTGCTCTTATCTTTTCATTGCATCATAGCTTCAATCAACGCTTCTTGTGCACACTCCGTCCTTCTTTTACCCCACGCCAAGCCCAGAGAAGTTGCACAGAACTTGAACTTCTTTGTAGGAAAGACCTTGGTGAGTATGTCTGCTGGATTCATGCTGGTGTGAATCTTTTCCAGTGTGACACCTCCTTCCTCTAGCACTTGTCGGCTAAAGTGGTAACAAACATCAATGTGTTTAGTACGAGAGTGATAAACAAAATTTTTAGCCAAATTGATAGCGCTCTCGCTATCACAGTTAACCGGCACGGCTTCCTGCTGAAGTCCCAACTGATTTATCATGCCTTTGAGCCAAACACCTTCTTTAAACGCTTCTGTCACTGCCATATATTCTGCTTCGGTCGTGGAAAGAGCCACCACGGACTGAAGCTTCGACATCCAACTAATTGCTCCACCCGCTAGTACAAACGAGTATCCTGAAGTAGACTTCCTGGAATCTATACTGCCCGCGTAGTTAGAATTCACATACCCTACCAACTTTGTCCCTGTTTTCTCAAAAGTTAAGACGTAGTCTTTCGTACCTCGAATGTATCGAAGTAGCCATTTCACCGCTTCCCAATGTTGCTTATCGGGGTTTGACATGTATCTGCTCACAACACCGACTGCCTGTGAAATATCCGGTCTCGTACAGACCATGACATACATTAAACTGCCAACCACATTCGAATAGGGCAAATGAGACATAACCTGCTTTTCCTCATTGGATTTAGGACATTGTTCTGAGGAAAGCTTGAAGTGAGTCGCGTGGGGAACGCTCACCGGCTTTGCCTGATCCATCCCATACTTGATCAATACCTTTTCAAGGTATTCTGTCTGTGATAACCAAAGCTTGCTTCTCTTCCTGTCTCTATGAATATCTATGCCGAGAACTTTTTTTGCAGCCCTCAGATCTTTCATCTCGAATGTCCCTGATAACCGAGTCTTCGGTATGTTGATTTCTGACATATCATGACAGGCGATCAACATATCATCAACATACACTACTAGGATGATGAATTTGCCATAACTCAGTGTCTTGTAATAGACACAGTGATCGTATTCACTCTAAGTAAATTTCTGACTCACCATGAAAGAATCAAATTTTTTATACCACTGCCTAGGCGACTGTTTCAGGCCATACAATGACCTTATTAACCTGCAAACCTTTTTCTCTGCCCCTTTAACTTCGTAGCCCTCTGGTTGCTTCATGTAGATCTGCTCTTCGAATTTCCTGTGCAGGAATGCAGTCTTCACATCCATCTGTTCCAGCTCGAGATCGTATTGGGCAACCAGCGCCAACACGAATCTGATAGATACCTGCTTAACCACCGGCGCGAATATCTCTGTGAAGTCGATTCCTTCTCTCTGAGCATAACCCTTCACTACCAACCTTGCTTTGTATCTATCCTGTTTCTTTTTGAATAACCACTTGCATCCAATCGCTTTTCGGCCCACAGCTTCACCGGCTCCCATGTGTGATTTTTGTGCAATGAGTCCATCTCATCGTCCATAGCCGCCTTCCACTTTTCTGCATCAGGCTCATCAAGAGCCTCCTGAATAGTAGACGGGTCCCCCTCATCTGTAATGAGGGCATATGCAATATTAGAGTCGTCCTTGTATCTTGCCGGTAACCTGCGATCACGCGTGGATTCCTTCTCACAGGTGGCTGCTCCACCTGATCCTGTACCTTTGTCTGCACGTCTGTCTCTGCCTGAGTATCATCTGAGTCAATCTGGACGTCTATGATCAACTTTTCTGGTTCCTCTTGCTCCTCTTGATCATTCTTGTGAAATAGGGAGCTTTCATCGAATCTGACGTCACGGCTAGTGATGACCTTGCGTGTGACCTTGTCGAATAACCTGTAACCTTTCACACCAATGCCATAACCAACAAAGATATACTTTTTAGCTCTATGGTCTAGCTTATCTCTCTCAACTGACGGTACATAAAAGTAAGCCTCACAACCAAATATGCGTAGATCTGAGTAGTCGATTTTCTAACCACTCCATACTTCCTCTGGGATTTTATATTCAATTGCCGTTGAAGGAGATTGGTTCACCAAATAACAAGCTGTGTTAATGGCCTCTATCCATAGGTCCCTGCACAACGCGACATTACTTAACATGCATCTGGCCCTCTCCATGAGAGTCTGATTCATTCGCTCAGCCACACCGTTTTGCTCGGGAGTGTGGCGCACTGTGTTGTGCCTAATGATACCTTCATCCTTGCAATAATCATTAAACTCAGTGGAAGTAAATTCTCCACCATTGTCAGTCCTTAAAACTTTTATTTTTCGCCCTGACTGTTTTTCCACCATTGCCTTCCATTGCTTGAATATAGTGAAAACTTCGGATTTACGTTTCATGAAGTAAACCCAAACTTTCCTGGAGTAGTCGTCAATGAATGAAACAAACCATGACGACCCCCCATGGAAACTTCTGGCGATGGCCCCTAAACGTTAGAGTGCACATAATCAAGTACTCCCTTACAAACATGTTTTCCAGATTTAAAAGACAGTCTAGATTGTTTACCGTATATACAATGCTCGCATATATCTAAATCAGAATTTTTAAAAGCTAGAATTAAACATCGATCAAGAAGTACCTTCATGCCTCGCTCTCTCATGTGGCCCAGACGAGCATGCCACATACGTAGAGATGTGGAGTCTGCAATAGCTGCTACCGCTCCACCTGCTGAAGTGTTCTCAATCAACCTGTAAAGGTTTCCGTGCCTCTGCGCTCTCATAACCACGAGTGCCCCTTTTGAAACTTTAAGGACACCATCAATACCGGTGAACTTGCACCTTATAGCCTCGAGTGCACCGAGAGAAATCAGACTTTTCTTCATATCAAGAACGTGCCTGACGTTAGTCAATGTACGCTCCATCCCATCAAACATCTTGATGCTCACCATACCAATAGCCACAACATTACAGGCATTGTCATTGCCCATAAAAACCTGTTCACCACGCATTCCTCATAACTGGTAAACCAACTCCGATGATGAGTCATGTGATAAGATACTCCTGTGTCAAAATCCACTCGTCTTTATGATTGTCGTGTAAGTGACCAATCATGGAAATAGATAGAACATCACCACCACTTGATTCTTCATCAGATGTGACCACATTAGCCTCCTTGGAAGAAGTCGCTGAATTTTCTTTCTTCATTTTAGGATTTCTGCAATCCTTCTTCATGTGTCCAGACAACCCACAATTCCAACACTTTAATTTTCCTTTGCCCTTGCCCTTGGATTTGGATCTAGGTTTAAAAGATCCTGTACCTCGCTCAGAATCTCTGCCCCTCGTAATCAGTGCATCGGAAGATGCACCCATGTCACCATTTAGCTTTCTCATAGCCTTCCCTTGAAGGGCTGAGATAACGGTGTTAACACGTAGTTTTATTTACGGTGCACATTGTGTCCCTGAAAGACTCATATGATGCAGGAAGAAAATTCAACAATATACATGCCTGTTCCTCATCTTTGACCACTTCCTCCATATCCAGCAATTTGCACATCAATTTATTAAAGTTGCTGATATGGGCTTCTAGATCTCCACCCTCTGCCATCTTGAAGGTATAACACTGTAGCTTCAAGTGTAGGCGATTTTCAAAGGACTTCTTTACATAGATGTTCTCTAACTTCGCCCACAAACTAGCTGCAGTTTTCTCCCTCAAAACATTATAGAAAACCTCATCCGTGAGACATAAACGGATAGAGGCTAAAGCATTACTATCAAGGTTTTCCCATTCATCATCTTTCATGGTAGATTTCCGATCCTCAAGAGCCTTAATCTCTCCTTACTTGGTTAACAGGCTAATCATCTTAACCTTCCATAACTCAAAATTATTTTTGCCTGAGTACTTCTCAATATCAAACTTGCCGTTTCCCATTATTACTAATCCTGCAGATTCAAATCTGTGCCCCAACGATTTCTCTGATACCACTTGTTGGGGATTTGTGCTGCGGAACACAAAGATTTAACATGGAAAACCCTTGCAGGAAAAAACCACGGCACAAAGCGACAGAAATCCACTATGAAAAGAAAATTACAAGAGAGAGGACTTACCCGATTCGAACAACCTCGAATCTCACCCTTGCTACACCCTTTGATAACCCTAGAACCCTTTAGAAAGCTTTAGAATAGCCATAGGGACCCCTATTTATAGTTTAGGAAACTCCACTTAGGCACCTAATCCGGAAAAATCCGGAAACTGCCTCAAATTCATGCAGTCCGCGCAGGATCTGCGTAACCTCGACTAGTCGAAGGATGGCCTCGACTGGTCAAGCAACCCGCTCGACCGGTCGAGCATGACCTTCGACTGGTCGAGCCTGACGGACAACCAAAAGGCGAGCTCGTTGGACTTTGAGTCGAGCGGGCTTCGACCGGTCGAGCAGTGGACTTGTCTTGAAGACTTTCTGACAACATTAGGTCCATGGTTTAGTGGTTCAAATTGTTGTTCTAATGGGCTCCACATTTTCTCATACTCATTCAGAAGTTTTTTTTTTTTTTTTCTACAACAAGGTGGTTAGATCTTCCCTTTCTCAACCCATACCTTCATAAGGACGCCATATTCAATCATGGAGTTAATTTCGTAGTTGCTGAAGCGACGACTCTCTAGCCGTCCTTTTGGGTGAACCATGGCATCCTGATGCCTCATACAAACAGTTCCCTTGAAGTCCAGCTCAACTAGTTTAAGGCCCACCTCAGCTCTATTTGCTTCTCGCAAATCGGTAAGATCAACCACGATCCATTAAATTCATCTTAATTCCCATTGTATGACCATGTTTTAGCTTGTGCAAGTTAGGCCCATGACTCACTGATCCAGACCATTGGCTTTTTGGACCTGTCGCAGATCCGAGTCAGGCAGTATCGGGCCTAGCCCAGACATTAATCGGGCCCAAACCCGAGTATTAAGGACATAAATAGAATAGGCCTGTTCTGATCATTGGATTGGGCATTAATAGTATGAAATTTTGCAAAATCCATGCCCAGGCCCTAATCACTTGGGCTTCAAAATCCAACCCAAGATGGACGGACTCAAAAATCTTTTCCATTTTTTAGATTTGTAGCCTATTGACACTACAAGAAAAGGGGACTTTAGCCTCAATTCAAAACTGTGGCTAAAAAGGTTAAAAACTGAGGCTAAAAGCCTTTAGCCTTAGTTTTGCCTCAGTTATCTAAACCAAGGTTGAAACCCCCGTGGCTAAAGGCTTTAGCCTTAGTTTTAGCAACTGATGCTAAAATGACTTTTATAGCCTCGGTTCTTCAAGTGAAGCTAAAAGAACCTTTTTAGCTTCAGTTTTCTCTAAATGAGGCTAAATCAAAATTTTAGCCTCCATTGTTTCCACTGAGACTAAATCCAAATTTTAGCCTTAGTTGCCTCCAATTGAAGCTAAATCTATTTTAACCTCAGTTCTCAACAATCGAGGCTAAAGCCTTTAGCCATGGGAGTTGTAGTCTCAGTTTAGGTAACTGAGACAAAACTGAGACTAAATCCAAATTTTAGCCTTAGTTGCCTCCAATTGAAGCTAAATCTATTTTAACCTCGGTTCTCAACAATCGAGGCTAAAGCCTTTAGCCATGGGAGTTGTAGTCTCAGTTTAGGTAATCGAGACAAAACTGAGACTAAAGATGGATTTAGCCTTTGTTGGTATCAACTGAGGCTAAATTCACTTTTTAACCTCAGTTCTTAGAGGCTAAATCATTTATTTTAACCCATTCATAAACTTGTGCATAGTCAGTCAGATCCACAACATTAGCTACAATATTTTAATGGGTTTTTCCTCTCAAATAAAACCCAAGAAAACCCAGAAAGAGTCTTCAATTCTCAGTCAAATAGACTTGGAATCCCAATCCATAAAACATGAAAAAACAGAAAGAAATGAAAAAGAAAGAAGAAAAACAGAGAGTGGTTTTCTCCCTCAGTCCAAGAGACTTGAAATCTCAACACAAATAGAGAAACGTTAGAGGCTTCTATTTAAATATAAGAGAAGTGGCATTTTCTTCCTGAGTTTGTGTGATTTGTTAGCAGCCATCCAAGAGTTTTGTGTGATCTGTCCAGCCACAAAGATGAGATGGCATAGGCCTGACAAGGAGAAATATACAAGTAGCCCTTGCTCTAATTCAGATATTGTAAGTATGGCTTCAAACCTGTATCTCCAGTTTCTCTCTCCTCTTCTTTAATCAGCTGATCTACTGCTGGTGCATTATCTGTTTTCTGTTGTTTCACAGTAGACGCTTTCTTGATCTCTCTTTTGGCAGTTTCACATCTCAAGGGAGAAACGACCTCAGCGAGCCTTTCAGAACCAACAGTGCCTTCGTGTAGGTTGGATAGTGTAGTGATGCTTAATTACCGGCTATATCACGATTTTCATAGATCTTTGTGTCTGTGACCTAGAGGACATCTCCGGGAAAGATATTCGTGTCAGCCAAAGTAGAAGATTCATCAGCTTCAATTTCCCTGGAGCCTTTGTGAAGCTTCTGGTTCTCTTTAACAACCTGTAAGATATTTCACCATCAGTAAAAAGGTAACATAGAGAGGTCAATTTATCCATCTTAAGCCTACAAGGAAAATGATCCATCATTAACTAGAAAAGGAACATGGCTACTTGATGCTCAAGGGAAAATATATAATAAGAATATTCATGTACATTCCCAGTCTGTTATAAAGAACTCACAATATCCAAAATGCTGACTGCAGCAGGTTGAGTTTGGAATTTGGAATACCAGTCATTGTAGGTGCTCATGAGTCGCCTACTCACAATAATTCCAGACCAGACCCACATGCCAAAATTACTGCATTTTGTCTGCTAAGTTGATTGGGAGTGGCATGGGAGATTTCTGATAGTTGGAAAATACCGGAACTCCACCATCGGGAGCAGCAGTCGGCTGACCACCAGAACTGATGCCGCCCAGTTTCACTCAATCTCCATATAATTACAATCATTTAATTCTCTGAGTTTTTCATAAGGTATAAGAGAAAATAGATACTTGCCTGAACAAGTTAGTTCATCCACATGATATTTGTAAAGAGAAGGTTCCTGAGAAAACAGATAATAAACTGTTATTCATCAAAATTATAAGGAGGAAAGGCTGGGAATGATTAAAAACACTATAATCTCATCCTTAATATCATACAGGCTCAGAATCTTTTAAGAGATCTTTAATTCAATACCTACGACCTCTATTGCTTACATCCCTTTCTTTTGTAATAAGAGCATTTAATAAGGTAAGGAAAGATATTGTGGATGGGTATGTTTCATTCCTTGCTTCTACTTCATTCAACTCAAACCTCATATCATAAACCTGCCAAATACACAATTAAAAAAAATAAAAAAAATAAAATCATTGTAATATCACCAACAAGTTATTGCAACAGATGTGTATCATGTTTCTGTATTTATACAAATGCGTGGACATTTGAACAGACCTGCTCTGAATTGCCAATGTGTATCATGTTTCTGTATTTATACAAATGCGTGCAGACATTTGAACAGACCTGCTCTGAATTGCCAGTTTGACCTTCATCTTCCAACATCTCCCAAGCTACTTCCAATCTTCGGCATTTCTTTCGTGGCATATGTTTCTGTTTAATGGGAATTAGCAAAGAATATCCAAGACCCATATGCTTAAAGTAACTTAAAACAGACAAACAAATAATTACAAGAGCAGGATTAAAAAAAATGAAATTACCTCACGCTCCCTCCGTCTCTTTTCCTTTGTTTTCAAGTCCTCTGCCTACTGGGCACTCATGACCTCAATTGTGTCACCCTGACCTTTCTCATTTGATGCTGTCAAAAGAAGTAATGTACACCAAAAAGAAGTTTTGAAGATGTTAAACAGAGTTATTCAAACAAAGATAACAAAAAATGCTATAAATGAGAATACATAGGCATGATTTCCAACAAAAGAGGGGTGTACAGATCTGTTATGTACAGATCCAGATCTCATTTCTTACAATTGTGTTGCCTCGGATCTGATATTTTGGCAATGGATCTGTGCTCCCTACAACACCGTTCTGAATCATATAGCCCCAGAAATCAGAATGTCTGCTTTCTCAGGCAATTCAACATCCTCAACTTTACCTTTGATCACTTGTAATATAAAGAACAAAAACCCTCACGAAAATGAGAACAACGTAGCAACAAGGTGAGTTTGGCAAAAAACTCAAAAAAGTCAGGTATTAAGTTTAAACTGCAAAATAAAATATTCTTATAAAAGAAATAGCAGATCTGAATGCAATGTAGTTTCCACGAGTACAAATTAGCCATGCAACCCATATAAATATACAATTTTGTGTTGAGTGAAAGCAGAGAAAGAAGGGATTCTGTAGTTCTTACCATTTGGGTAATCCTCTTATAGCACCAGTGCCCATGGACGACAAGTAGTCGCTCTAAAAACCGGAACTGAGAAATAGAGAAGTCACTAGGTGGTTGTTCTTGGCATTGTCATGGCCTTAGATCGATCTCAGCATGCAAAAGAGAGTCAGCTCTTGGATTCTTTTGTGTGTCAAACATAAATACACATAAATATGACTTGACCTGATAAAAACAAAGGGACCAACTATTCAATGATGGTGAACTACAAAAAATGAAGGGATCACAAAACCCATAGCTTGCAACAAATTAAGCATGGCTATTAAATGTACAAGAAAATATTTGAATAGTATTTAATAAATGGCTAGTGAAATGTAACAAAACATAAATATGTATGTAAAAGATCACACATGAATGAATCCCAACAAAAAACTACCTATTGATTCTTCGGCCCCTTCGACTGAGGTCCCTCAGCCTCAGGCCATCCATTAGGTCCCATCAAATGGAAATTTCATCCTGTAGAGGGATGACAGATCTTGATAATCACATAGGAGCTTAGCATTGCAGGACAGAATGCTCACATACAACTAGTAAGAAACAATGGACATCATTGCAATTATGATTCTAAAATATTGGAAATGAGTATGGATAATACACAATTATATGCACATATATAAGTTTATTTCTCCTTCTTTTCTCTCTCTCTATCACTTCTGTTTGATATATTATTGACATAGATTGCACTAGTTAAGTTTCAACAAGTGAGGCTTTATTTGGAGAAAATAACCAGCTGCAAATTCTGATCAGATTCATTTTAAGTTGGATGAAACAAGAGTAATTGCAATGATGACAAAAGGATTAATGTTTCTATTCAGATGAATATTTAAATTGCTCAGTTCCACATTGCTGTAAACAATAATTGTGCTCCACAGTGATTGTACGTCCGTATGCATCCTGAAATAGTAGATGCATTTAAAATGGCAACCGCAAAGTGTGATCCATTTCCATACTATGAAAACCTTAGGTGAGGTTCAGATTGTGGAAGATGATTCTCGAAACACTATTAAAAGGGCAGTTATCCACGGGCATTGATCAGGTGAAACACTCCAAGTGCACATGTGACACAGGCAAGTTTCTCCTTCATTTACACGATGATAAGTGCTGTTATGTAACTTGAATTCCATCCCTACTGCACGTGAAACACTTTCCTCTCATTGCGACTGGAAGTATTGATCAGATGGGCCATAGGGAAAAACTATAGTGAACTGATAACTTCAGACCATCCATCCAGATGTAAGTTTTGCCCTGTCCAAATCGACCCATTAGTCAGCTTTGTATCAACGGTCCATCTTTATATCTGCTGCACAGATAGCTACACAGTTCACCACTTTGGTTGTTGGCCCTGATCACCACATGTTCAACTTGGACACTTCGATTCTAACCGTCTATTTTGAAATGGGCAGCGACTAACAAATGGTTGGAATTGATGAATGATGGTGGCCCCAACTATAAAATTTTCATCTACCCTTCCATAAAAAAGGCAAAAAAAGAAGAAAAGAAACTGCCCTTTTAATAGTGTTTCGAGAATCATCTTCCACAATCTGAACCTCACCTAAGGTTTTCATAGTATGGAAATGGATCACACTTTGTTGTTGCCATTTTAAATGCATCTACTGTTTCAGGATGCATATGGACGTACAATCACTGTGGAGCACAATTATTGTTTACAGCAACGTGGAACTGAGCAATTTAAATATTCATCTGAATAGAAACATTAATCCTTTTGTCATCATTGCAATTACTCTTGTTTCATCCAACTTAAAATGAATCTGATCAGAATTTGCAGCTGGTTATTTTCTCCAAATAAAACCTCACTTGTTGAAACTTAACTAGTGAAATCTATGTCAATAATATATCAAACAGAAGTGATAGAGAGAGAAAAAGAAGAAGAAATAAACTTATATATGTGCATATAATTGTGTATAATCGATACTCATTTCCAATATTTTAGAATCATAATTGCAATGATGTCCATTGTTTCTAACTAGTTGTATGTGAGCATTCTGTCCTGCAATGCTAAACTCCTATGTGATTATCAAGATCTGTCATCCCTCTACATGATGAAATTTTCATTTGATGGGACCTAATGGATGGCCTGAGGCTGAGGGACCTCAGTCGAAGGGGCCGAAGAATCAATAGGTAGTTTTTTGTTGGGATTCATTTATGTGTGATCTTTTACATACATATTTATGTTTGTTACATTTCACTAGCCATTTATTAAATACTCTTCAAATATTTTCTTGTGCATTTAATAGCCATGCTTAATTTGTTGCTAGCTATGGGTTTTGTGATCCCTTCATTTTTTGTAGTTCACCATCATTGAATAGTTGGTCCCTAATTGTTTTTTTCAGGTCAAGTCATATTTATGTGTATTTATGTGTTTGACAAACAAAAGAATCCAAGAGCTGACTCGCTTTTGCACGCTGAGATCAATCTAAGGCCATGACAATGCCAAGAACAGCCACCTAGTGACTTCTCTATTGCTCAGTTCCGGTTTCTGGAGCGACTACTTGTCGTCCATGGGCACTGGTGCTATAAGAGGATTACCCATGCATGCTGAGATCAATCTAAGGCCATGACAATGCCAAGAACAACCACCTAGTGACTTCTCTATTGCTCAGTTCCGGTTTCTGGAGTGACTACTTGTCGTTCATGGGCATTGGTGCTATAAAAGGATTACCCAAATGGTAAGAACTACAGAATCCCTTCTTTCTCTGCTTTCACTCAACACAAAATTGTATATTTATATGGGTTGCATGGCTAATTCGTACTCGTGGAAACTACATTGCATTCAGATCTGCTATTTCTTTTATAAGAATATTTTATTTTGCAGTGATTTTATTTTGCAGTTTAAACTTAATACCTGACTTTTTTGAGTTCTTTGCCGAACTCACCTTGTTGCTACATTGTTCTCATTTTCGTGAGGGTTTTTGTTCTTTATATTACTAGTGATCAAAGGTAAAGTTGAGGATGTTGAATTGCCAAAGAAAGCAGACATTCTGATTTCTGTGGCTATATGATTCAGAAGGGTGTTATAGGGAGCACAGATCCATTGCCAAAATATCTGATCTGAGGCAACATGATTGTAGGAAATGAGATCTGGATCTGTACACCCCTCTTTTGTTGGAAATCATGCCTATGTATTCTCATTTATAGCATTTTTTGTTATCTTTGTTTGAATAACTCTGTTTAACATCTTCAAAACTTCTTTTTGGTGTACATTACTTCTTTTGACAGGCATCAAATGAGAAAGGTCAGGGTGGCACAATTGAGGTCATGAGTACCCAGTAGGCAGAGGACTTGAAAACAAAGGAAAACAGACGGAGGGAGCATGAGGTAATTTCATTTTTTTTCCTCCTATTCTTGTAATTATTTGTTTGTCTGGTTTAAGTTACTTTAAGCATATGGGTCTTGGTATTCTTTGCTAATTCTCATTAAACAGAAACATATGCCACGAAAGAAATGCCGAAGATTGGAAGTAGCTTGGGAGATGTTGGAAGATGAAGGTCAAACTGGCAATTCAGAGCAGGTCTGTTCAAATGTCTGCACGCATTTGTATAAATACAGAAACATGATACACATTGGCAATTCAGAGCAGGTCTGTTCAAATGTCCACGCATTTGTATAAATACAGAAACATGATACACATCTGTTGCAATAACTTGTTGGTGATATTACAATGAATTTATTTAATTTAATTAATTAATTAATTTATTTTTTAAATTGTGTATTTAGAAGGTTTATGATATGAGGTTTGAGTTGAATAAGTAGAAGCAAGGAACGAAACATACCCATCCACAATAGCTTTCCTTACCTTATTAAATGCTCTTGTACAAAAGAAAGGGATGTGAGCAATAAAGGTCGTAGGTATTGAATTAAAGATCTCTTAAAAGATTCTAAGCCTGTATGATATTAAGGATGAGGATATTGATAGTGTTTTTAATCATTCCCAGCCTTTGCTCTTTATAATTTTGATGAATAACAGTTTGTTATCTGTTTTCTCAGGAAACCTCTCTTTACAAATATCATGTGGATGAACTTATTCAGGCAAGTATCTATTTTCTCTTATACCTCATGAAAACCTCAGAGAATTAAATGATTGTAATTATATGGAGATTGATTGAAACTGAAATGTTCTTAATTATGTTTTAGGCAAACCGTGAGATTACTAGGATGGATATATTTCTCTCTCTTGTTCAACTTCTACAAGGTACAACAATGGGCGGCATCAGTTCTGGTGGTCAGCCGACTGGTGCTCCTGATGGTGGAGTTCCAGTATTTTCCAACTATCAGAAATCTCCCATGCCACTCCCAATCAGCTTAGCAGACAGAATGCAGTAATTTTGGCATGTGGGTCTGGTCTGGAATTATTGTGAGTAGGCGACTCATGAGCATCTACAATGACTGGTATTCCAAATTCCGAACTCAACCTGCTGCAGCCAGCATTTTGGATATTGTAAGTTCTTTATAACAGACTGGGAATGTACATGAATATTCTTATTACATATTTTCCCTTGAGCATCAAGTAGCCATGTTCCTTTTCTAGTTAATGATGGATCATTTTCCTTGTAGGCTTAAGATGGATAAATTGACCTCTCTATGTTACCTTTTTACTGATGGTGAAATATCTTACAGGTTGTTAAAGAGAACCAGAAGCTTCACAAAGGCTCCAGGGAAATTGAAGCTGATGAATCTTCTACTTTGGCTGACACGAATATCTTTCCCGGAGATGTCCTCTGGGTCACAGACACAAAGATCTATGAAAATCGTGATATAGCTGGTAATTAAGCATCACTACACTATCCAACCTACACAGGCACTGTTGGTTCTGAAAGGCTCGCTGAGGTCGTTTCTCCCTTGAGATGTGAAACTGCCAAAAGAGAGATCAAGAAAGCGTCTATTGTGAAACAACAGAAAACAGATAATGCACCAGCAGTAGATCAGCTGATTAAAGAAGAGGAGAGAGAAACTGGAGATACAGGTCTGAAGCCATACTTACAATATCTGAATCAGAGCAAGGGATATTTCTCCTTGTGAGGCCTATGCCATCTCATGTTTGTGGCTGGACAGATCACACAAAACTCAGGAAGAAAATGCTGCTTCTCTTATATTTAAATAGAAGCCTCTAACATTTCTCTGTTTGTGTTGAGATTTCAAGTCTCTTGGACTGAGGGAGAAAACCAATCTCAGTTTTTCTTCTTTCTTTTTCATTTCTTCCTGTTTTTTCATGTTTTATGGATTGGGATTCCAAGTCTATTTGACTGAGAATTGAAGACTCTTTCTGGGTTTTCTTGGGTTTTATTTGAGAGGAAAAACCCATTAAAATATTGTAGCTAATGTTGTGGATCTGACTAATTATGCACAGGTTTATGAATGGGTTAAAATAAATGATTAAGCCTCTGAGAACTGAGGTTAAAAAGTGAATTTAGCCTCAGTTGATACTAACAAAGGCTAAATCCATCTTTAGTCTCAGTTTTGCCTCAGTTACCTAAACTGAGACTACAACTCCCGTGGCTAAAGGCTTTAGCCTCGGTTGTTGAGAACTGAGGTTAAAAATAGATTTAGCTTCAATTGGAGGCAACTGAGGCTAAAATTTGGATTTAGTCTCAGTTGGAAATAATGGAGGCTAAAATTTTGATTTAGCCTCATTTAGAGAAAACTGAAGCTAAAAAGGTTCTTTTAGCTTCACTTGAAGAACCGAGGCTATAAAAGTCATTTTAGCCTCAGTTGTTAAAACTAAGGCTAAAGCCTTTAGCCACGGGGGTTTCAACCTCGGTTTAGATAACTGAGGCTAAAGGCTTTAGCCTCAGTTTTTAACCTTTTTAGCCACAGTTTTGAATTGAGGCTAAAGCCCTATTTTCTTGTAGTGTCAATCAGCTACAAATCTAAAAGATGGAAGAGATTTTTGAGTCTGTCCATCTTGGGTTAGATTTTGAAGCCCAAGTGAATACGGCCTGGGCATGGATTTTGCAAAATTTCACACTATTAATGCCCAATCCAATGATCAGAACTAGCCCATTCTATTTATGTCCTTAATACTCAGGGTTGGGCTCAATTAATATATGGGCTAGGCCCAATACTGCTTGACTCGGATTTGCGACAGGTCCAAAAAGCCAATGGTTTGGATGAGTGAGTCATGGGCCTAACTTGCACAAGTTGAAACATGGTCATACAATGGGAATTAAGATGAATTTAATGGATCGTGGTTGATCTTACCGATTTGCGAGAAGCAGATAGAGCTGAGGGGGGCCTTAAACCAGTTTAGCTGGATTTCAAGGGAACTATTTGTATAAGGCATCAGGATGCCATTGTTCACCCAAAAGAATGGCTAGAGAGTCATCGCTTCGGCGACTGCAAAATTAACTCCATGATTGAATGTGGCGTCCTTCTGAAGGTATGGATTGAGAAAGGGAAGAACTAACCACCTTGCTGTAGAAAAAGAAAAAAAAAATTGAATGAGTATGAGAAAATGTGGAGCCCATTAGAACAACAATTTGAACCACTAAACCATGGACCTAACTCATTAAAAAAAAAAAAAAAAACAATGGAAGATATTTTTCAATACTGAGGACATCAACCATGAGCAGCCCATTCGAGTATCGGCCGGTGGGCTGGTGGAAGTATGTCTCACCATATGGAAGTTTAGCGATGGGCGAAAAGGAGCCGAGATTGTCTTCACGGATAAGGTTTCCGGTATCTGAGATCGAGTCGCCGAAATTGTATATAGCTTGGAAGCTACAATCCATGGCTTGAGCAGCACATGGAAGATTTAGAAGAAAAATAACACTAAATGTGAGTATAATCAAGGAGAGTGATTGATTTGTAGGTGCAACCATTGTAGGAGAAGAGAGGCTGTATGTGTTTGTATGCATGTGACATGGTTACTCTAAAATAGTCTGATATTTATACATAATAGAGGAATTGTAGTTTCGGTTTGAATAGTAGTCTTTTGAGTTTTTACATGGATTATGCGGAAGCCTTTTGCATGGAGTTCCTGCACAAGGATGCTGGGTGGGGTTCACCAAGATATTTGTGAGAAATCCATACCGTTCATACGATTTTATAGTTCATTTTAGGACATAAGACCAAAAAATATGTGTATCCAAAACTTAAGTGGGTCACACGATAGGAAACAGTGGGGATTTGGTGTGAATCATCGAAGCATTCTTGGGGCCATAAAATTTGTGTCAGGAAATGTTTTCGGTATTTTCATTTCATCCCCATGGTAATAACCTTATAAACGGTTGGAATGGCAAATTCTACCATCGAAAAATTCTTGGGGGCCACGGAAGTTTACTCAGTACGATAAGAGTGTACTGAGTAACTCAGTACGCAATCCGATTTCGACGCCGGATGGCCTGAGAAAGCCCTTTCGCAAGAAGTTAGGTGGGGCCCACCGTTATGTTTGTGAGAAATCCACCCTGTTCATCCATTTTGCTAAATAATATTAGGACATGGGCAAAAATGAAGCAGATCGAAAACTGTGGGCGCATGATAGGAAAAAGTAAGGATTAAACTTCTATCGTTGAAACGTTTGTGGGGCCATGGATGCTTTGGATCAGGCTAATATTTTTGTGTTTTCAGTTCATCCAAGTAAGAATGACCTTATGAACAGTACGGATGGAATATGAACATGACGGTGGACCACATGGAGGCTTTAATGGCGGGCATTTCCCTACTCACCTTTTCTGGTCATTAGTGCCACTTTAGTTTTGGATCTGCCTCATTTTTGGTCCCATGTCCTCAAATTATCTAGAAAAACGTATCAACAGGGTGGATTTCTCACAGAGATCATGGTGGGCCCTAGTTAGCTTTCCGTTGCAGGATTTGCGGGCAAGGAGTGTTCTTAGTGTTTGCCTATGGGATTCGCGTGTTTCAAGAGCTTTAATTTTTGAACCAAGTTGAGCGGTTTTAGGCACTTTCTTGGTTTGTCACCTGCGAGGGGCCTCGAGCCCAATGAGGTGGACGATCCTCTATAGTTTCAGACTTAATGGAACTACGATGAGCGGTTTGGATCTATTTTGGTATGTCAGGGTGATTCTTGGGAGAGCCAACCCCCGATGTGTTCTGGTCTTACTTAGGTTTAGCTATGTTTGCGATATCATTCCCTCACGATTTGTGAAAGTAGCCGTTCAACCCTGTTCATCCTTAGTTTATGGGGCTTCGCATGCTTGCCCATATCATAAAAAAATTCTAATATTTCACATATATTGCCACCTTCACGTACACAACTATGGTATCTTCTATCTCATCATTTTCTTTGTATTAAATCTGTAGAGAAATTCCAATGTGGTGTTACACAGTTATTTGTCATGAAAGATTAACTGAGCCACGGGCAGGAAAAAGTAAAATGACTACTTCGTCATGAAAGCCATTCATTCTCCCTAATAAAATGATAACATTTCCCTTTCAACATATCCCACATATGGCAATTCGCTTATAAACCACCCAAGTGAAATTGATAATTTTACTCTTTTTCTGCCGAGCTTCAAAACTAACACCTAAATTTTCATTGGACCTCATTTGCCATTGTAAACAATTTGCATCATATCCATTGTGGTGTGTAATTGCAAGATGGGTTATCCAAGTGGGCCCCACTCATTGAGAGTTGGGATGTGGTGATTATAAGGCAACCGACTGCTGATTACTCTGATAGTTTCAGAACTACATGAGCAGTTTTCTCATGCGGTTTGATAACCACCATGGTTGTTTTTTATATATAGAATGTGCCAAGGACTCATGAAAATAATGACAGAGTGAAAACTGATAAATTTCGAGCACCAATTCCTGTTGTAAGAAATCAATTGTGAAGGAGAAGAAGTCGGATTCCATCAGTGTCACACGATTTACCGTGTGGATCTTGCATAAAGAAAGGTGTTCCTTTATACATCTTCCTATGCCAGTGAAAGTGGTGTGACCTTCTTCCTGTGATGTAAGACGCATTCGAAAAAATCTAACATTTGAGCCTTCGTCTTCCACTGTCGTTGGATCCGAGAAATCGCTTTCAGGTACACAATTTTCTAAAATGGTGCAAATAGATTGAGTTGTTCGTTGAGGGCCAGATCAAATGCATGAAATAAGACAATTCACATCTTCATAAAATTGAAAATATTGGGTTGATGGTTTCAATCTCCATCGTTTTCCACCACGTGTTCCCATTTGGAATGGAGTCATTAAATCCTTACATTGTTCGCATACTTGGAGACATTGTATAAATCCAAAAACCAAACTCTAATTTGAGTACTACTTGTCTCCTTAGGTGCATCTAAGTCTTTTCACTTTCATATTCCATAATGACCATAAGCAAGTGGGTGGTTGTAGTGGGCCCATCTATATATAAACTGAACCTAACTATTACATTTTCAAGGTAGTCTGTTAGATCATAAACTCATTGTTGTCATAAGAAATTTTTGTACATGTTAGTAAAAAATATGATGTTCGCTTATATCCCACTCATTAAAATTCGGGTGAAAAATATACATTTGGATTTAGATTGTTAGACTTCATGCGACCCATTAAATTATCATTATTGACACGTATATATTTATTCATTGAATTATATTGAGATTTTTTGATACTTGAGTTTATATGTATGGATGTGATTATTTCATGATTATGTATGCACATATATATTCAGATTAACCATTATTATGATGAAGCATGACCAAAATTTGTCAATAGTGATGTTACTATTGGACAATGCTCTATGAGCCCTGACATGATGTATGCGTCTTATCCACGCTGTCCATTTATTTTTTTCAAGTCATTTTAGGGAATGATCCCAAAAGATGAGACAGATCCAAATATAAGGTAGACCACACCATAAGAAAACAATGTTGATTGAATGTCTATCATTAAAAAAATTCTAGGGCGCATTGTAATGTTTATTTGCCATCTAACCTGTTGACTAGGTCACATTAACTTGGATGAAGGTAAAACACAAATATGAGCTTCATTCAAAACTTTTGTGGCCCCCAAGAAGTATTTAATGGTCAGTGTTTAATCACCACTAGTTGATTCCTATGTTGTAGTTCACATGAGAGTTTGATATACCTCAATTTTGGGTTCATGCCCTAAATTTATTTAGAAAAATGGATGAATGACATTGATAAAACACATATATCATGATGGGGTCCTGACGCAGGGATGAACATGATGAGGTTGATCACCGTCTTCCTCAAGGATAACTACTCCGAATTCACGAAGCTTCTCTGGACTCCTCACAGAGACTTCTCGAATCCACGAGGAAAAAAAAGAAAAGAAAAATAGAAATAAATTCTATAAAATTCGTAATTTGATTGATGAATCTCTAATTTGTCTCCTCACACCATTAATAAAGAAAAAAATAAACCAAAATTCGTAATTACCAAAGATATCAAAATTCTAACTCTAATACAAATCTTAATTCTAATAAAACTTTTATAAAGCCTAATTTCTAAAAATAAAAATTTCAAATAAACTTTTGCTAGAAGAATCCTAGCATAATTACAAGTTATTTCTAAAAAGGAGGAAAATCAAAAACTCTAAAAATAGAAAAATATTAAAAATTTTGGAATTACTAAAAATAGTAAATATTTTATTTAAAAAATTCATTTTTGAGATGAAAGTGCGCGTTTTCTGATGAAACGGACAAATGCGACCTACCATGTGGGTCGGTTTACCTTAGATGGCCCGTTTCAGTAAAGATTGATAGGTTGTGTGCCCCATAACGATACCCAGATCAATAGTTACGGTCAATTTACGGTCCACCTTTTGACCCAACCATGTCGGTAGCACTGTCTGTAGCTAATGGCTAGCTGACATAGTCAGTAGGCAATCCCCACCCCACTCATTCATCCCGTGCTAACCTAAACTTAATAATATTAGAAAAAATTCAAATATAAATGGTCTTTAATAGATTAATTGATAACAAGCTACAGCAAAATGGTAGGTGAGGAACAGTTGTGCTTCAGGAACGGCTTAAAACCGTTCCTAAATGAGGCGTCGCAAAGATAGGAACGGTTCAGAACCGTTTTGGGTACCATTTCAAATTTTAGAAACGGTTTAAAACCGTTCTAGGGCCAATGGTCAGACCTAGAATCAATTTTAAAATGTTGCCAACAGTCAAATTTTAGGATGGAATTTTAGGAACAATAAACCCTGATAAACACACGAAATTTAGGATCAAGGGAAATAAATTAACAGAAGTTTATTGCATTCCATCAAAATAGAGATTAATCCAAAGAAAAACATAAGAAAATAATGTGCTTGAAGATGTTTCATTGCAAAATCAAATTTACAAAAAGCTCCAAATAACTTATCAAATAAGAATAACTTACTTTCATAATCTTATGAAAATGATCTAGCCATACTCTCGGAATCATTATGAAAAATGACACTTTTGATTCTGTGATTTCGCCATAGGCAGCATGCTCCTTTGCTACAGCGACCAATTGAGCACTTGTGCATGCTTTTAATCCTTTAAGATGATTACCTAACAATAAGAATCCTTTCTTTGATAGTTCTTATCTATATGGGCTGCTACAATTACCAAAGTCAGAGGCCAATCACTTGGTGTGAACAGATTCCCTTGAGAAGCAGTAGTCAAAGCCACCAATGCACTCAATCATCTTTGACCTGATATCCTTCAGTATCTACCTTCAATTAAAAATTGCATGCCAATGCTTCAAAGAAAGTTGGTCTAGACAGTGGCTGTACTGTCAGTGACTAGGCTGAAACTCAGTTATTTGTAGCTGCATAATTCAGAGTTGGCTTCCACTGATGGAGCCTATTCAATTTCGAGACTAAAGAAAGTCGAGATCAAGCAGCAGTCAAACAGATAAGTTTGGTAAAAAGATCAGGGAGACCGAAGCAGAATAATTATATGATAACAATATTCCTTCGTATGTCACGAGGGCTTTGGCAAGACTCAAGCTTCCTAGTTATCTCATGCAAGTTGCTAGATTCATTGATTTTAGTTTAGAGAATAAAAAGAAACCCGAGGAAAAACAAACCTCCAAGAATCCACCACTTTCCTCATTCTCCATGAGATGATTTGAATACATCCAGCATCCATGAGCAGATATCACAGTGCCAAGCTACAATCAACAATCGTATATGTAAAGCTGAAAATGGCTTGAATATTGTATTCAGCTTCAATGGAATTCATTTACCATTTTCGAACTAGACGTTGCACGTACAAATCCATTCTATTATCTAGATAATAAATACATATGAATATCGCAATGCTACTAAAAAAAAAGGGCCTGACTGAATGCATACTCTTACAGAACAAAGAGAATGAAGAGCAGGACATACCGCAAAATAGACAATGACTAATGCGAAAGTCCACCTACAGATCAGTTATCATTAAATTAGGAGAAGATCCTTATCTACAAAGCATCTGACTTTGAATTTAGTTCCATTTCATATAAAACTAAAAGAAATATATACATATAATACTCGAAAAAATACAATCGGGTTTCATATAGACTTGAAAAAAGGGAAAAAAAAAACTCGAATTGGTCTGAACTTGGTTGCCTTGACTCAACCTGGCTAGTCAACGAAGGAAAACAAATAAAAATACAAAGGAATGATTACCTTCAGCAGCTCTAACATAGGAAGTTGCATTTCAAGTGGAGTTGAAATACATTTTGAAAGACAAAAACCAAAATCTGCAATGAAAGACTTTAAAATAGTTTTTGAAAGACATACTCAATTCAATGAAGTCTGTCAAGCAGAGGAAGAGCTCCACCACGATCCAAAAGTACCCTTCATTGGACAGTGGTAAGTGGGGAAAAAATTGAAGGGCTTGCAAAATGGAAGATAAAATAATAAAACAGTGTCACCGCCCATTTCTCGTCATCTGATCATGGTGATATTGGTGGACCCTGGTGTTCAACAGGTCACCACAGTCATGAAGCAATAGAGCTACAAGAAACCTCAACATATCCAGTTCCTTCTTCAACCTTAGCTTACCAAAAGTGAGGCAATAAGCAACATACCTTGTAACGAGAAGGTAGACTACACATTAGTTTGATGCATATGCAAAGGCCAGTAACTGTAGCCATACTGCAATGTTCAACCGTAGGAGTGAATGTGACCCTGTTTTAGAAACCAGGGTTTCATTCTTTTAGCACACCAACAATGAAAAACATGTCAACAAACATGATTGAAAATGCAGTGTAACTACAGGACAACTTAAAAGCAGCATAAGCCATGGACTTGCCTAACATGACTTTGCTCATCATTCACCTCAACTGCATCTTCTGTAAGCACTTTCAATTCCTCAAGAGAATAAGGATGTTTTGAATCTTTGATATCTCTAAACATGATTTAAGATTGTTATGGAAAAACATTCTCATCCCACAAACATTACATACATGCATAGTCAGGCAGATAGACAGAGACAGGGCTCTATAACTCAACCAATACTGCAGCCTAAATGATGGAAAGTTGTTGCATTTAGATGACTAAAGCATAACATCCAGATAAACATTATGACCAAGGAATACAATGAAAGGAGAAAGGATAATTTTGTAGAGAGAATAACAGATATTAAGACCAGGGGAGATATTACAAATAATCACCTGTCATTGGAAAAAAAATTATTCTTCAAGAATCAATTGAATGACAGCATTATGACTTACCAACACTGTGCCAACACCTGCTTTGGCAATGGCAGTCTTGAGCAACTCAAGGCCTTCTTTATTCTCCTGATTAAGATTAGAACATAAAACATACCAAGTTTAGGCCAGATTAAATTTCCACTTCCAAAAATAAAAGAAAATATAAGAGGTCTTTTATGTATGTGTTACCTGCACGAATACAGGCAATGACAACCAAAGAAGTATAGCCCAAGCTAAGAAGAAGAGACGTGAGGCTGATGTATCTGAGGGAGTAAAAAGATGGCAGCTGAGAAAGGAGGATCATCACCACTGTCACCATGGCTATGAACTGATACAGTTTCAGGGGCCCATGTGGGTAGAGACTGGAATACATGATCTTCCGTGATAGCAACGAAATTTGCAATGATTTGGGTAAGAAAACAAGATAAAAAATGTTAGTGAAAATTTTCTAAAGCACATCTTTTCTGGTCCATCTTTTCCAAATTGCAGAAACATTCCTTAAGACAGTTATAAGGGTCTTCTCTGGTCCATCTTTTCCATGGAAGTGTCTGAGACCCGCTCTACGTCAGTCACTCTCTTCGTTCCTCATTTCCATAACGTCCAGATGCACGGTTTCAAAATCCAAACATACAAGACAGCCGGCCAGCCAATAAGCCATTTGTATTTTGCAACAAAACTAGGTGGGGTCTGCAACCAGCTGAACTGTTTTATCTTCTGCTTGCATTTGAGATATATATAGAAGCCTTTTTTTTTCCAAAAAAAATTGGTATCTCAGCCCCTCTTGCATATGTGCATATGACCCTCAATGCTCTCAGACCCAATTTGGTTCACCTGTCCCGCCAAAGAAACTAGGTGGGATTCATTTAGCTTCCTTACAAACAGCCTACAACCCAAGACACGAACCAAAAACAGAAAATGTGCATTGACTATTATTGATAGGAACAGTATGATTCCCAATTAGTTGAGATAAGGCTTAGATAATTAGAAGATGAGAATTATGATGCTCCATTATATGAGATTCCCAAACATGGCGTTCAAACAGGTTATACATGCTAGCTTGCACAAAAGGTCAACTTGAAAGTAGGATCTGTGCATCAGTAGCAAATATAAGAAACCAAACTGGATCATGGAGCCAATCAAGAATTAACATGGAAACCCTAAGAAAATCTAGTGGATCTTTTCTTTAAATATCTGAGAAAAATATGATTTTTTGTGCAAATACCTCGAGAAGTGCAAACGACAGCGAAATTTGCATCTATCATTGTATTGAAAGCTTAATAAGTTGCAGAAAAATATTTCTCAGTAACTGACCATAGGATTCTAATATTGCAAGCAAGAAGCCTGAACTCTGAAATTTAGAGCTAATTCTTAACAGCCAACCATTCCCTTGATACCATTCAAAAAGAAAAGAAGATATAACTGCGCCAACCTAAGTGTTCACATGCTAAAAAATCTGTGGTCTATGGTCCATCTATTTTTTTTTTCTCATTTGAACCATCCAATAAATATCTACCAATTAGCTATTTACATAATCAATTCCATATAACTTTCGGTCTATGGTCCATCTAAATTATGGCTCACAACTTGAATGGTTTAATTTGATTTACGTGTATGATGCATGTGGTAAATCTTGAATGAAGTCATAGCTGAAACTAGAAAGTAGAAAAAAAAGAACAAATCATGATTGTAAATTTGCAACAGAAAATGATGGTTAACATTAAGTAGATAAACCAGATGCAGCTGATAACTATTATAGTTTCATTCATATAACCTAGATCACACAATGTTCCTAATATCCAATCTCAATTCCGAATAAAATCTTTGAAACAATTAGCGTAATGCCAGAAAGAATAAACAGAATCTATAATAAAAGCGAAGGATGTATTGTGGGTGTGGGTGTGTGCATTCAAGTGCAATTGATTCTATTTTATTGTTATTCATCCTAATGTTCTATTTGATTCTATCTGAATTGTCCCGTTACAAACTCAAATGCCCAGAAGTTACCTGCTTGCATTCTGTAAAATCCCAATTTGTTGGCGCAGTTTTTGAACTAAGGATTATGCATCTTGACTGACATTAAACTCATTCATGCGACAATGCGAGCTTCTTTGTGTGTTCGCCCACTTGCGCTTGTGCGGCGGTGGGTGGGTTAGTGTCACCTACAATTACCTACTTGTATCAAGCATCATACACAACGAGAGTATTAAAGGAAAAGGTAGTAGAAAGTTCCTCGAAGAAGCAAAGAATTTGTTCGTTTGGCAATTGTAGATTATGATTCTACTCAAATCTAAAGGCATCATCTTTTACTAAGGGAAAGAAAGGAAAATGGGAAAAAATAGAAAAGAAAAGTAAGCACTCTGAAAATAAAGTATAAACAAGGAAGTCCGCGTGCGTGCGTGCGTGCGTGTGTAGAAACAATAATTACACTTTCTGCTTCTTAAAGAATTCATAACCAAATTCAGGACTATTGGGATCAGTTGGCTGATATGAGATTAGAGAATCTGGAATGGGCTTCCTAAAACATAGACAACAACCCTTACCAGGATCAACAGATGATGGTGATCTTCTACTTCTTTATAGCTTCTTGCATTTCCTGAAAGGAAACAGAACCACCAGACCTGTCTTTTTAATCTTCTTCTTATTTCCTTTTTGCTTCTTACCAGGATCAGCAGATGATGGTTCACAACTTCCACATTGATTGGTTTCCAACACTAACCCGAGACAACTAATGCAACACTGTGGCCATGATCATCAAAGAAACTTCAAAGAAATCAAAATCTACTTAGGAGACCCTACTTGCAGCTCATATATAACAAGGCACGCACACAAGAATTAAGAGGAATATTTGTCAAACATACTTGAAATTTATCTTTTTTCTTAAGATCCTTCTCAAAATTCTTCAATGACACAGATAATCTTCCAAGCTATGTGAGCTAAGAGAAGATAAGAAATCAATTTATATTTTAGGACCAGATAATTCATATTATGTAATAACCTAAAGCATAGAACACCGGTATTCTTTCTTAAAAAAATTAAAAAAAAAAGAAAAATGGCTGATGGAATACCATTCATTTTGGGCCTACCAGATGGACGACCCTCTTCGTTACACCACAAAAGTGAACTGTGGAGTGAAATGGCTCTACCTGGCTATGATGCATCATTTCCCACTATCAACTACCAGCCCTCAGCATGTAAGTTAATTACCATTTCTAGAATAACTGTCTTTCCAGTTAAACACAAATTTGCATTGCAACATGAGGAGCAGACTTCATTACATCTATATGTTAGGCATAGGCACATGTTCTTCTCATGCCACAGATTCAGCACCCTTCAAAAACAGCAAGTAGTAGATGCTGCACATCACTCACTATCAGACTCACGTCCTGAATCAATGTTCATGGGGGGATTCTTGTAACCAGCCATGGCTTCCTTGTAACGCTTCTGATCCACCCTGCCCATTGCTTCATATGGCTCTTTCTCCTCAGCTGCATGCACATAATGAGACATTTGATACCAAATCCAAAAAAAAAAGAAAGAAGAAAGAAACCAATACAAACACAAATGATGTATTGTTAATGCACAAGCACTGACTCAGTGAGTAGCCAGAGAAAAAAGTAAAAGAAAAAAAAAAAAAAAACCAGGTCAGTTTCTAAGCCCATGTACGCAAACTCAATTTGCTATTGAAATGATCCACCGTATTGGCAGCTTCTGGTTGCGGCACTACTAATAAACAGATGGGGAAGAAACATTTTTTTTTAAAAAAATCAAAAACCCTCTGATTTTCAAAACCAGATATCAAAGCCCTAAGAAAACAAATTACGGTGAATCAAACTTACCTTCCATCGGTTGCGGGCCTTCGACAAAATCAAAATACGAGATAAGCATCTCGTCATCTTCCTGCTGCATAAAACAAAGCACGAATCAAGGGTCAAATCTAACAAAACCACGCCCCATGGGCCACTGAATCAAAACAATAGAAATATTGCCCTGTAACAGTGGAATTGAAATTTCTGCCCAAAATGAAGAGAGAGTAGAGAGATGGATTTGGTTTTTATAGATTAAATCTAAGGGAGGAGTCATAGTTATGGATGGACGAATATGGACCGTCCGATCAATGAATCGAAAACGAGCCTTGAAAGAGAAGGGGGAATGAGGGGCGAAGAGGGGGAGAGAGAGGGAAACCTAGCAATTCTAGAGAGAGAGAGAGAGAGAGAGAGCCACGAGAATGAAATAATGCGGGATTTGGGGGCTATCACGAGAGGGAGAGAGAGAGAGTGGGTTTGAGGGATTTGGCTAGGAGCGGATTAGGTGTTACAGGGTATCAATTTAGTGAGTGTTACCCTACCGTATGTCCCACCTTGATGATGCGGTGTATAACCGCAATGATTCTAGGATGGTTCATTGCCGTTTCAAATTCAGAAATGGCTTAAAGCCGTTTCTGAACCAAAATCCCAACCATACCGGTTTAACGATTTTGGTGTCGTGAGAACTAATAGTTCATTCCAATTTCCAACGTAGGATGAATCTAGTAGTGACCACTGGATCTCAACCAAAGGTTCCTAATTTCTCACTTATCCTACAAAATAATAGTAATTAATTAATCATTTTAAGCTTTTCTATATTTATATTAATTGACTACTACTTTCCCCGGTTTGGGTGGGATCTGAGGCTAGAGTTGGTGAGACACAAGTCTAAAGGAGCCAGAATCAGTTTTAAGGACTGGATCCTGATCGCAGTTCTCACCTTGATGCATGCATTGTATATCCATGCTGTTCATTTGTTTTGTCAGTTTAAATTAGGGTATGATAAAAAATGGAAGCCGATACATATTTTCAAGTTGAGCAAACCATGAGAAACATTGGAAATTTTCAAGTTAACCACACCATAGGAAACAGTGGTTACTGACCATTAAAAACCTTTTGTGAGCCAAATAAAATTTTGGATAAAGGTGATATTTATTTATTTATTTTATATATAAAAAAAACTTTCATCCAAGTCTGTTTGACCTTGTCAACAGGTTTTTGAAAAATTCACATTGTCCAACCGTTTTCCTAAATCATTTTAGGACATGAGACTAAAAATCAGGTGATCCAAAACTCAAGGCTACCATACGAGAAGGAAAATTGGAGAAAGATTTGCCTCCAGTTAAAACCTTCTGGGCTCCCACTTGATGTTTATGATTTGTGAGGACATTCTCATTGGAATGAAGTGAAAAAACAAAAAACTTAGCCTCATACGGAACTATTGTGGCCGTACGAATGTTTAACCAATGTTCACTGAATCTCCAGCACTATTTACTCTCATGTGTCCCACTTGAGTTTTGGATCCATCTGATTTTTGGTATCTTGTCTTAAGATAATCCATTAAGGAAAGAAAAAAAAAGAAGAAAAACAACAGATGGAGGGTAGATTTTTCAAAAACATCATGGTGACTCAACCTATCATCCCAATGCATGAACTTCCTGTGAAAGGCTTTTGCAAGAAATCCCTCTCCATTGGCTTGTACACCTCTCCTTAAAACCTTAACAAAAATGACGCATATTGCGTCCTGGCTCCACCACGGTGAGTGTATTTTATATCATTTTAGGTCATGAGTCCAAAACCAAAAATGAAGTAGACCCAACTCTCATGTAGCAATACCGTAATAAACAAGGGTGATTTAATGACCATCTTTAAAAACTTATTAGTCCACAAAAATTTGGATGAACTTAATATTTGTGTTTTCAATTCACACAAGTAATCAATGGGTTGGATGACAAATAATCGTTATAGTGGGCCATAAGAGTAGACCCAACTCTGATGTAGCAATACCGTAATAAACAAGGGTGATTTAACGACCATCTTTAAAAACTTATTAGTCCACAAAAATTTGGATGAACTTAATATTTGTGTTTTCAATTCACACAAGTAATCAATGGGTTGGATGACAAATAATCGTTATAGTGGGCCATAAGAAGTTTTGAATGGTGGGTGTTCAATCAACATTGTTTTCTCGTGGTGTAGTGCACTTTATATTTGGATCTGTTTCATTTTTAGCCTCATATCTTCTGAAAATAAAAAAAATGGACCGCGTGGATATAACACATATATCATGATTGTGACCACGTAACAATGTCCATTAGGGACATGGATTAGCTACTGACAAGTTGAGTAGGAAGACTCCCTACTGAAGTGACGTCACCAAGTTCTGTGGGCTCACTATGATGTATGTTTTGTATCCACACCGTTCATCCATTTCTCTCCCCACTGTTTTATGTGGTGGAGTCCACTCGAGCTTTGGATCTGACTCGTTCTTTGGATCATGCCCTAATATGATCTCTCCAAATGGATGAACGGTGTGGATACAAAACATACATCATGGTGGGCCCCACAGAACTTGGTGACGTCACTTCAGTAGATAGTCTCGCTACTCAACTTGTCAGTAGCTAATCTCATTCGGCAATCCGTGTACAACAAAAACCGAGAAGCAACTCCGGAGCATTTCTCCTTTCCTCTTTTCAAAATGTCCACCTTGAAAGAGATTCTAACCCGCCGCCCGGTCGCCGCGACAATCCGACTCACAATATCGGCCAGGGCAGCCCGCCCAGCTCCTCTGGTCGGGCCGGCCTTAGGTCAATACCGGCTCAACCTCATGGCGTTCTGCAAAGACTTCAACGCCTGGACCCAAAAATACAAGCCCAAAACCCCAATGTCCATCACCATCACCATCACCGCCTTCAAAGACAACACCTTCGATTTCACCGTCAAATCCCCATCGATCACGTGGTACCTGAAGAAGGCCGCTGGGATCGAGTTGGGCAGCAGCTGGCCCGGCCACACCGTCGCTTCCACAATCACACTCAAGCATGTGTACGAGATCGCCAAGGTGAAGCAGTCCGTTCCTTATTGCCAGTACATGCCGCTGGAGTCCATCTGCAAGTTAGTGATTGGGACTGCGAACGCGATGGGGATCAAGGTCCAGAAGGAGCTGGATTGATGGTGGGGATTGATTGATGAATGGTGATGTCGATTTCAAGGTTTTGAGCAGAATGATTTTTGTTTCTTTTCTGTAATTTTAGCCAACGATGAGTAATTCTAAGTTTATGATTTGATAGTGTCTTTTAATACTAATTTTTAGTTTACTGTTCTAAGAGTGTGGGCTTTCTTTTTTAAGTGCTGCATAAAAGCAGGACATGTTTGGGCAATGGTTTGGTCATCCAGACCGGTCATTGGTTGGTCCCACTTTGAATGTGGCCACCTCTAAAAACTCTGGGGCGAACAATCGTATCTGTTAAGCTGGTGGGCCTTTTGCTATTGAAGGAATGGACGAGGGATTGTGAGTGGTATATTTTATTGGGGGTGAATTCGGTGGGTTTAGTCGTGGTTTCACATTTTTTCAGTGGTGTGGCTCGCTTATGTTTTGTATCAATCTAAATTATGTTATGTATAATGAATATGAGGTGGCACAATGGATGTAGTGGATAACACAATGACGGTGGACCCCCCCTAGATCAGGTGTCGGCGCACACCCTTCCTACAACATGATGATCCTTATGGCATCTACTTCGTTTGATTGTGGGGAGAGGGAGAACATGATGATCCTTTTGGTATCTAGCTCGGGGGAGTAAAAATTAAAAATGGAGAATAAAAAAGACAAAGGACTAAGTCATGAGATGAAGCTATTTTCCTACTTAGACAATTAATGGAGAAATATATGGAGTTGAGGAAGGATATCCACATGGTTTGTCTTTATTGACTTAGAGAAAGCATTTGATAGGATCCGTAGATAATCTGGTTGGTGTTGGGAAAGGAGTTTCAACAAGACATATTGACATGATTAGCGATATCTATGAGGGAGTGGTAACAAATGTGAGGGCCACTAGTGGAGAGACAAGTAAAATTTGAATTACTGTTGCACCTGGGGTTAGCATTGACCCTGTACCTTTTCACATTGGTTTTGGATGAGTTAGCAAGGCATTTGCAAGAAGAGATCCTAATGTGTTTGTTATTTGCAAATGACATAGTTTTGACTGTAAGACAAGGGAGGGCGTGGATACAAAGATAGATTATGGAGGGGTACTTTAGAATATAAAGGATTTAAAATTAGTCAGGCTAAACCATAGTATATGGAGTGCAATTTTAGTAACATTATGAGTGAAAATGAGGAATTAGTTAAGATTGCTAAACAAGATGTTTCCCAAAATGACCACTATTGATATTTTTGGCTAATAATTCATGAGAGTGGAAAGATTGAGAAGGATGATGGAATTAAGAAGGGTGGAAGAAATGGAGATGTGATTTCGGAGTTTCATGTGATCATCGTGAACCACTCAAATGGAAAGTGAAATTTTAGAGAATAGTTATAAGACTAGCGATGCTTTTGTTGTAGACAAAATGTTGGGTAGATAAAGAACAATTAGTGTGTCAAATACATAAATACACAAAAATATGACTTGACCTGAAAAAAAAAAAGAAAAAAAAAAGGGACCAACTATTCAATGATGGTGAACTACAAAAAAACGAAGGGATCACAAAACCCATAGCTAGCAACAAATTAAGCATGGCTATTAAATGCACAAGAAAATATTTGAAGAGTACTTAAATGGCTAGTGAAATGTAACAAAACATAAATATGTATGTAAAAGATCACACATAAATGAATCCCAACAAAAAACTACCTATTGATTCTTCGGCCCCTTCGACTGAGGTCCCTCAGCCTCAGGCCATCCATTAAGTCCCATCAAATGAAAATTTCATCATGTAGAGGGATGACAGATATTGATAATCACATAGGAGTTTAGCATTGCAGGACAGAATGCTCACGTACAACTAGTTAGAAACAATGGACATCATTGCAATTATGATTCTAAAATATTGGAAATGAGTATGGATTATACACAATTATATGCACATATATAAGTTTATTTCTTCTTCTTTTCTCTCTCTCTATCACTTCTGTTTGATATATTATTGACATAGATTGCACTAGTTAAGTTTCAACAAGTGAGGCTTTATTTGGAGAAAATAACCAGCTGCAAATTCTGATCAGATTCATTTTAAGTTGGATGAAACAAGAGTAATTGCAATGATGACAAAAGGATTAATGTTTCTATTCAGATGAATATTTAAATTGCTCAGTTCCACGTTGCTGTAAACAATAATTGTGCTCCACAGTGATTGTACGTCCATATGCATCCTGAAACAGTAGATGCATTTAAAATGGCAACAACAAAGTGTGATCCATTTCCATACTATGAAAACCTTAGGTGAGGTTCAGATTGTGGAAGATGATTCTCGAAACACTATTAAAAGGGCAGTTTCTTTTTTTTCTTTTTTTCTTTTTTTTGCCTTTTTTTTTGGAAGGGTAGATGAAAATTTTATAGTTGGGGCCACCATCATTCATCAATTCTAACCATTTGTCAGTCGCTGCCCATTTCAAAATAGACGGTTAGAATCGAAGTGTCCAAGTTGAACATGTGGTGATCAGGGCCACCAACCAAAGGGGTGGACTGTGTAGTTATCTGTGCAGCAGATATAAAGATGGACCGTTGATACAAAGCTGACTAATGGGTCGATTTGGACAGGGCAAAACTTACATCTGGATGGATGGTCTGAAGTTATCAGTTCACTATAGTTTTTCCCTATGGCCCATCTAGTTGATGGCCCACCTGATCAATACTTCCAGTCACAACGAGAGGAAAGTGTTTCACGTGCAGTAGGGATGGAATTCAAGTTACATAACAGCACTTATCATTGTGTAAATGAAGGAGAAACTTGCCTGTGTCACATGCACACTTGGAGGGCCAGATCAATGCCCGCGGATAGATTGGTCAGATAATCCGAACCTTACATCAGGTGGCCCATAACTTTGACATGCAACTAACAAAAATTACACTGTGAAACAATCCTCTGCCCACCTGTTTGACGGCGTGGATATCCACTACGCATACACTGAGGTGGTCCCCAGGTGTGTTTGGTGGCCCAGATATTATGGAAGAACCAACGTAATTCCGCTATCTATCTATCACATTTGGCAGCAATTGCATCCAATCAGAACAGAAACTACCTCTGTTGGAATAAGAGCAGGATTTAGGATCATTGAATATCCTGCCAAACACACAACAATGAAACAACCATTTATTGTAAACATGCAAAATAAAATAACACAGAAATTTAAATATTTCTAGATTATTGCAGATAGTAAGGACTCAGAAGCAAACAATTCCTTCAAATTGAATTGTGATAATTGAATTCAATGAATAGGAAGTGATCAAATTGGAACTGCCTACCTTAGAATTCAAATTGGAGAAGATCATTTCATTAAACACGCCAAGAAACAGAGATAAGAAAGGCAAGACAGGGGCAATAAGTGACCCACTTGTCACTCTGCTTCACTCAAAAATAGCAACAAAAGAAAAACAGATAATGCAAATAGAAAACTCCAGGTGTGGCGCTCAAATTAGCTGACCAAACAGGACAACTGAAGAAAATTGAATCCCGATCCCTCCACAAGGGTTCAAGCTTTTGTATCGACTGCCATCAACTCTTGACAATCTCAAGAGAAATATGGTGATGAACAATATGTGAATTATGTGTAGGAAAGGGAAGCGGTTTGGATACTACCCCTGCCCATCCTGAGATTGGCACAGGCAGGGGCTCTGAGGGGCCACCGTGATGTATGGGTTTTAGGGTCTAAGCCCAAAAAATGAGGCATATCTAAGGCTCAAGCGGACCACAGCACAGGAAGCAGCGGTGATAATGGCACCCACCATTGAAACCTTCCCAGGGCCCACCTTGATGGTTAATTGCCATCCAACCTATTCATAAGGTCACATAGACCTGGACAAAGGGAAAACACAAATATCAGCCTGATCCAAAACTTTTGTAGCCCCCCAAGAAGTTTTCTATGGTAGCCATTTAATCCCCACTGTGTGGTCCACTGGAGACTTGAGCTTGCCTCATTTTTGGGCTTAGACCCTAAAATGATATGGAAAAATGGATGGACGGTATGGATAAAACCCATATATCACAGTGGATCTTCAGAGCCCCTGCACTTGCCGAGCTCAGGACAGGCAGGTGTAGTACTTAATCTGCGTCCGTAGGAAAGATGAAGAATCGGTGAACCATCCCTTCAGAGGGGCTGCGGAGAGATCTATTTTTTATGTTAACATAGCTGGCTTACTGGTCCTTTCTTGGAGCCTGGTAGGCATATTTGGAGGGAGTGGAGTGCTAGAACATTTGATGACAAATCTTCCTCCTCTTGTTTCCATTAAGCTTTCTATTGTCTCTTTGGCTTTGGGATGGCCGCTTGTGCTCCCTGAATTCTAGAGGGACTTCATGTGTGGCCCATTTGGATGCACTTCCACAAAAGGGGTTTCACTCTTGCTTTTTCAGTCAACTCAACAAACGAGTCACCTTTCTAGCTCCCATTTTGCTGAGTTGGGGTTGAGACGGTTTGCGAAAGTGCATCCAAACGCATAATGTGAGCTAGGGTCAAAATGATGTTTAGGTGTAAAATGCCCCTTTTGAGGGTGTGTCCAAACAGGCCCTTAATTCATTGAGAAGGAACAGTTAGAGTATCCTTGTTGAAGCGATTGGTGACCAGAAGTAGTAATTGCCCTCAAAGTAATAACTTGATCTAAGACCATTCTAGTATCCTCAAGGAGGCAGTTCGAAGGAGCTCTACAGCTCATGGCTAACAGGGGTGCTGCGAGGTGAAAGTTAAATAGAAAGAATGATGAGAAATGTTTGCTATTCCAGTTTACCAAGGCATGGGGTATTTCAATCTCTGAAAAAAGGTCTAATGAATTAAGAGAACCTCTATAGAACAGTTCCTAGGAGTTTCATCTTTAAAAAATAATAATAATAATAATAATAAATAAGATCATCATGGAGAAACAAAGGAAACATGGTTCGGCTAGTGCCTAAAATGTATTATTGACAGGAGTGTGCGTGTTTGTGCATGGATGCTACTGTCCCTATGAAGGTGGGGGGATGTTAGCAACATCCCCAAAACTAGTAAATGATAAATGGGACAACCAATCATCAATTTTTACTGTCCATTTATTCATATAACTAGGGCAAGCCGTGGTGAAAAATAAAATAAAAAATCAAGCCAATAATATGATCATAAACATATTATCAGTAGCATTGAAAATGGACCATCAAGATTGAGTGGAGAACAAAATGGGTCCAATCATCACCTTGAAGAATCTATTCAATAGATCCCACTTTTTATTGCTTATGATGTCACAGTAGCACTCTGGTTTGATGCTTCTAACCATGCAATTTATGGCCTGTAAAAACAGACTATTGTAACAAATTGGCCCAATTTAAAGGGTTAGGATCATGTGATCGGCGTGATTCTTGAACCATGGCTTGGTCATGGTGGTACTGAATGGACCGTCTGATTGATGATTAGGCATATCGGATATCATTCAAAAGCTTTGGGATGTCACTAGCATCCCCATGAAGGTGAGAGGACATTAGCATCTACCATACATACACATATGGTAGCTTACCAAATTAAATACAAAAAGATACAGAAAATTCCAAAGATCACAACCATTCACGCCAATTGTAGCACAATATGACCCTTTATGACAGGATGTCTGTTACAAAAAGAATACTCCCATACGATGGCTTTCTTTACATAATGGCCTGAATTAATAAGTTGATTACATGACAACTCCGTTTTTTGGCATGCTAAAGAAATCCAAGCATTTGCTAATTGGTAGAATGAGTCGACCAATGAATGACAAAGACAATCAAAATTAGTTAGGGAAGCTCTTCCTACATACAGATGATGTACAAGAGTCAGTCATCGAAACCTTTTCCAGCTGTTAATCCTGTTGCTTTGCTGGAAGCCGATTAATATTCGAAGCAAAGCAGTGGGTGAGGTACTCACTGATTATTTGAGGTAGCTATAGATGATATTGTTGGTGCATTCTATGTCCACATCCAAAAAAGAAGAAAGCATTCACCTGGATATGCGGAAGGATTTGTGAACAGCATCCCGATCTTCTGGTAATCTAAGATCAGCATCAACGAGAGCAAACTTCACCAAGGTGCAGGGAGCTTCAGGAAGAACGAATCAATGGGACATGCTTACAAGAGTAGAATTCTGTATCCTACTCTCCTCACACATGCCAGTGTGGAATATGTGTGCAAGATGCAGGCAATTCATCAGGTGGGCCTATCCATGTATGTACTTTCATGTCCCAAAAGTCAGGTCAGTCCAGCCATCAGACGGGCCTCATGTGTACAAAGTACGGTTAAAAAGGCTTAAGCCATTCTCCAAATTCAATGTGTGCATCTCCCATATGATATTTGAGCCATGTGAATTCCCAGGATCAAACACGTGCAACACTGGCAAGTGTCGGGATTGTAGGATTCATGAATAGCCTTGGCAGCCTCCTTCTAAAAAACAAACTCTTAAGTGATTTTAGTCTTCTCGATGTCCCTTCTCGGCCCAGCGGATTTACGTTCTAAACCTGAGCAGGCTGCTGAAGTACTTCTCTTGAGCAGCTTGTTATGCTAAAAAACAACCCCCTTTGCCACCTTAGCATTAAAGGTCACTGTCTTCCTCTGCACTCTCCAGTTTTTGGCGCCCAGGGACCAAGTCACTCAAAAGTAGTATTACTGGGCACCCAACCCTTGTTTATCATACTCTCTAGAAGAACTTTAGCCTCATTGATATTACATTTGCTCCGTAATCCGTGGATTAGAGCACTTCATGTTGCAACATCAGCTCTAATTCCTCGCTCCACCATTTTGTTGAGTAACTTCAACACTTCATGAAAATCACCCTTCTTGCAAAGGGCATCTATCAGTGAATTGTATGCAGTACCGCTCATCGACATGCCTTCCCCCAAGGTCTCGTTCCTCAACCGAAAGGCCTCAATCAAGTTTCCCTCTCTAGAATCAGTATGGATCATCACACCATATGTCACTTCATCTGGCTTAATGCCCTTAGCCACCATCTCTTCGAATAGTGCGAATGCTTCTGCGGTGTTTCCTCGTCTGCTTTGCCCATCAATGAGTGAGGTGTAAGTGATGGCATTTGGCACCAGATTCTTTTCCTGCATCTCCAAGAACAGCTGAGTAGCCTCCTCCAACTTCCATTCCTTGATGAGCCCATCAATCAGTATTGTGTATGTCATTTCATTGAGCATGATCTGTTGTTCTATCATATCTTCCAACAATCCGTTTGCTTCCTTAAGCTTGCCTAACTTGCAAAACCCGTCGATTAAAGTGTTGAAGGAGAGGGTTGTCGCAAAGCCATCCTGCACCATTTTGTGAAACAAGTCCTGAGCATTCTCCAAGTTTCCTTCCTTGCAGCATCCATCGATAAGAGTATTAAACACAAAGCTATCTGGCAACAGTCCCCTCGACAGCATTTCATCATATAAGCGGAACGCCTCCGTTACATTTCCCAATTTGCAATACCCGTTGATCATTATAGTGTAAGTCACACTAGTTGGTGCCTAACCCTTTTCCACGATGACATTGAACAATTCTCTTGCCCTCCTGACGTCACCTGTCTTGCATAATCCGTCAATCATAGCATTATACGTAACGATATTTGGCTCTATTTTTTTTTATTGAACATCTCATCAAGAAGCCTGAAAGCTTTCTCCATCTCACCTTGCCTACAAACCCCAAAAATTAAACCACTCTAAGCAAAAGCATCAGGTTTCAAACCCTTCTCTTGAAGTTCCAAAAAGACCCAAATAGCCTCTTCCAACTTCCTGGCCTTCGAAAATCCGTGGATGAGCACACTGTAAGTCTGCACATCTGGAAGCACCCCTCTTCCAAGCATAGCATGAAATATTGAGAAGGCTTCTTTTACATTACCTGCTTTGCAATGCCCGTCGATAAGAACAGTATAAACAACAACATCCGGCGCCAAACTGCAGCCAAGCATCTCCTTGAAATATCCGTCCACCTTGTGCATTTACCCGGCCTTACCATGCCCCCGTATGAAAGCCCCATATGTAAACGCATTTGGAATCGGTCCCCTCTCCTTCATTTCCACCAAGTACATACTGGCATCTTCCATCTTTCCCGCCTTGCATAATCCAGCTATAAAAGAATTGTAGCAAAACACATCTGGAACGACACCTCTCTCCAACATCCTCTTCAAAACCTTGCATGCATCTTCAACTCTACCTTCCCTACAGTAACCTGTTATAAGCGCCGTATAGATAACAACATTCGGCTTGAGACCACTCGCAACCATCTCCTCCAATAAACTGTTTACTCGGTGCAAATCTCCACAATGACAAAGCCCATTAATCAATAAGCTATATGTAACAACCGTAGGCAATACATTTCTCTTCATTTCATCAAACATCTCAAAAGCATTATCGGTGTCCTTCTCTTTCAAATAACCCTCGATAACTGAACCATATGTCATTGCATTTGGCTTCCACCCCATCCCGACTATCTCATTCAAGAGCTGGTGGGCCTTCTCCATCTTTCCGACCTTACATACGCCGCAAATGAGTGTATTATACCCAGTGACATTCACCTGAATTCCGTGAACAAACATATCATCCCTCACTCTAAAAGCCTCATCCACATCACCTTCTTTCATCAACCCATCAATCAAAGCCGTGTAGGCAACGTAATTTGGCTTCAATCCCATCTCCCACATCTCCGCCACCAACAATTTTGCCTCTCTTGACCTCCGTTCCTTGCACAGCCCATTCCCGAGTGTAGCATACGTAAAGCTATCTGCCATCAGACCATTCTCACGCATCTTCCTTTTCAGCTGGAAAGCTTCATGAAGACTGCCTGCTCGACACAATCCTGCAATAAGCACGTTATACGTAACCGCATTTGGCCTACAACCCTTCTCGGTCATTTCAACAAACAACCACTTCGCCTCACCAACATTCCCAGATTTGCAATGCGCACCCACCAAAGATGTATATGTATAAACATCTGGTGTAATTCCCACCTCCGACATGCACCCATACACCTTCCAAAACAAATCCATCCCATTCACCTTCAACAGATCACTCAGCATAGAATTAAAACACCGCAGACTAACAGTAATTCCTCTGTTTTTCAATCCCAAAAATATTTCAACAGCCTCTCGCAACCTACGCACCTCCCTACATGTATCGATTAGCACATTGAAAACGGCCGGATTCGACCCGTTACAGCTTTGATAGCTACTGGCAATCGAATCTGATATCGTACTTGCATCCGAGGCCGGAGGGTGCAGATGGGTTGTTATCATTCTTTCGAGAAGGCCATTGGTGGGGCCCAACAGATCGGAATTGCAGAGTCGGGCGACAAGGATTGAGAACGAATCAATGGATTGGGGGAGAGCAATTTGAGATTGGACCCAATAGAAGAACTCAAGGAGGCGCTCGGGGTCGGATACATGGTCTTGGAGGAGAATGGATCGGACGACTTGAGGTGTTAGGGCGGCAACGGGGATGGTGTCGGAGGAGGTAAGGAGATGGTGCCAGTTGGGGTGGTGGTTGAGGAGATTGGTGATTTTGAGGGCGATTTGGTTACCGTTGTCGTTCTGGTCGTTGAGGTTTTGCTGTAGTTGTTGTTGTTGGTGTTGCATCTGTAGTGGTTGAGAAGAGGATAAATGAAGGGGTTTGAGGAAATGAGAGGGGTGTTTGGATGTGAGAAGTAGAGTTTTAGGTGGATGTGAAATTCTTCTTATTTTTTCAGAGAGAGAGAGAGGGAGGGAGAAAGAGGGACGATGATGGGAGCTTTGAGTACTCTATCTTGTCTCTCGCCGGTTACAAGGGGAAGTGGATTGGCTGGTGTACCGCACACACCGACCTGGCTGGTGTGTGCTGGGGTGTTGACGTCACCAAGTTCCGTGTTATATCCAAACCGTCCATCCATCTGGCGAGCTCGTCGTAAGGCTTGAGCCAAGAAATTAAAACTTATCCAAAGATCAAATGGACCACACTACAAAAAGAAGTGGGAGATTGAACGTCTACCATTGAAACCCTTTTAGGGTCACATAAGTCTTTGATCAATACGGAGGTCTGTGTGACCTCATGAACAGATTGGATGGAAAATAAATGTGACGGCCCAAGAATGTTTTAAGGGTGAGAATTATTGTTGTCAGTGTTATGTGTGCAGTATACTTGAACTTTGGATATGACTCATTTTCGAAATAATGATCTAAATTTTGACAAATGATTAAATGTGTAGATACAATACATTATTGTGACTATGCGTAACTTGGATCTCCTCTAAGTCATTCCTAGAACACGGAGCTTGGGTATAGCCTGAGCGCTCATCTTCTCACACACATACCCACACTAGCCAAGCTGGTGGTGTGGTACACATCACTCTATGAGCTCGGAGTTGCACAACAGTTCAAAGGAGATCAAAGTTACATGGCCCTAAAATGATGTATTTATTGTATTCACACTGAGCTTGAGAAGCTTCAGCGCGCTTGTCTTCACATGTACCTACACTAGCCAAGTCGGTGGTGTGTGGCACACCACCCAATTCACTTCCCTATAGTCGCGAGGTGCAACTGGGTCGGGTCAAGTCAGGTCCATCCGGGTTGGTTTGGAAGGCTTGACTCGACCATTTAATAATTTGTTATATTTTTGGATTTTTATCACAAAATTCGTTAAGAATTGTATTTTACTAAAATAGTTACCAATACTTTAAGATAACTCTTTTAAAGAGGAGAAATTATGTTATTGCCCTCTTTTGCTCCGTGCAAAATCCAACCTGTCCAACAATGTACACCGATATTATTATTAGAAGAACAAAAAACTATTGTTGATCTAATTATAAGGTTTATCACTGCGTAAAAAATAATATACACTATTCGAAATATCTCAATTCAAATGTAGCCTATCTTATGATCTTCCTGATTAACCAAAAATGCGACAGATTCAATTATAAGGCAAGCCAATCATTAATACACACACACAAATCAAAATATTCAAATTCAAATGTAGCCGACCTGATAATCTTCCAGGCAAATTTTTTTAAAAAAATGGCTGATCTAATCAGAAGGTGCATTAGTAAAAAATGTACACCTTTCAAAATATCTCAATTCAAATATAACACATTGGGTAATCTTTTAGACGAACAAAAAAAAATGATAAATCTAATCATTTTGTGTGCCAATCCATAAAAAATAATATACACCATTCAAAACATCCCAGTTCAAATGTAACCTATCTGATAACCTTACTGCCCAGGTTGGATGTAATACACATACCATGTGAGCCCTATATAAGTCTTGAGCTTCTCTACTTTTAAAGAAGTTGAAGGAGATTGTTTGCATATTTTCATCCCTCAAAAAACACCTCCATAATTTTTAATCATGGAAGCATTATTTGGTAAAATATAGATTACTTTGAAATTTAGTAGTAAATATCTATATATTTTTCACTAGACCCAATTCATTAAAATCTAGATTAGGTAAAGTCAAAGTAAGCCAATCCATTTATTTAATACGTTCCGAATAGCTATAGGGGCTACCCATGCACAGCCCATCCACTAATTAACTAATTAGAATTTCCAACTTACTACTTTTTTCTAATTAAACCTAGTAATTAGGCAGTCTCCCAACTCTCACTTTCCCACCCTCTAACTAACCATATTTCTATAATGGTGGCAATGGGACCGGTAGCCCCCGATTGACCCAACAAGTTTGACCTAGGTTTAAGCTGGCTTGAGCCTCACATGCATTGCCTGATTAATTATCAGGTTGAGCTTGGGCTCAAGTCATTTTAGCTGGCCCAAGCACCATCCAACCCAACCTTATATGCATTTGTTCTAACCTACAAACATGCAAATTCCAATCATCGACTAGACCGCCCATTCATTTTGAACATGGACTAATGGATGGGTGGTCTAGTCCACTAGATCAAATGGGTTAGGAACATTCAAGTAGGTAATAGGGATTTTATCAAAATTTCAAGCCAGGCTAGGTCAGTTTAGATCGGATCCAATCCCAAGCATTTTTTTTTTTCTTCAGGCTCAGGCTTGGATAATCTTCAACCTAGGGTCTTAAGTTCAGGGTGAAGCTAGCCCTACCCATGGCCACCCTACTTTTTTGGGTCCAGGTCTGGTCCAAGCCTCGGTCGGGTCTATTTTAGGATGGATCAAAATAGATCCATTTAAAAAAAGCCTCAAGGTTAGGTCAAGTTGGGTTGATTTTGGGGGGTCCAAGACCCAAATTACTTCAGTAATCAGGTCAAGTCCATTTTAGTTGGGAAAGAACGGCGTAGTCCATCCGAATCGTCCAATGAAGAATAAGAAGAGAGCAAAATGCTAATGGTGCGTGAAGCGCATGCAGAATGGGCACCGAGAAACAAGTGTGAAGGAGAAGAAGCCAAGCTCATTCCCTTCACTTCCTGGCCCAGAGCAATGCAGTACTTCCTGGCCAAATTAAGGATTTGGAGCTTCTTGCTACGTATAAATAAATATGGGGGGTTCCAAGACCCAAATTACTTTAGTAATCGGGTCAAATTTTTGGAGCCAACGATGCTTCATGGGTCCATATTTTGGACCCATATCTATTCCATTTTAGGTTGGGTCGGATGATCCATCTGGTCAACCTAATCATTTACGCCCCTAGCTAGGCTGCATTTAGGGGCGACAAGGGTTCAAGCATGGCCCAAAAAATCCGGCTTGAATCCACCTGCTTAAAATTCATCAAGACCACGCTTGACTCATTGGCTCAACTGGCTCAAACTGACTCAGGTCAATCCAAACTGGAGTTTAAGAATGGAATGTGAAGCTAAAAGCATGCATAGCCCAAGCCAATGAGTGGCTTCATACATACAATATTCATACTCACCTTCTATGATTTTTATGGTCTTGATCGTACTTTCATATATAAAAATGAGAAATAAGAAGAGCATTTGTAACATGAAAATCATACTCTTAGGTGCGCTAATGACGGCACTCGAGACTCTTTCCTTCACAAGAGGATTTTAATACTAGAAAAAAACAATGGATTTAATCACTTATTCCTTCACTGCCGAGTCGCCAGAGGATTTTAATCCCTGTTTTGGGATTGATAAGTGCCTAAATACCTCTATATAAAATGCAATGGAGGAATCAAGAGGCGACGCACTCAAGAAAAAAATGCTAGAATAATTGAGGATGCAGCTTCCCCATTACAGGCGCTAATAAAGAAAATCCTTCTTATGATAATCAACTGGGCCCTTGAGAGAGACGAGTTCGGTTTCAGGAATGCTCAAAAAAGAAGAAGCTCAAAAAATCAGACGGCCTGTAATGCTAGAGAGGATGTTGTTGCTTCTTTGTTAAGCATATTCAGGTTGGCTATTTGCTTCTCTAAATGATAGAGTGTCACTTGCATGGGGCCTACTAGCCCAACTACTTCATTTTTCATTTCACCAAAAAAAAAATAAAAATGCAACGAATCAATTTTGTTGTCATTTTATAAAAATGGTATTATTCATTTGTTTCATTTGCATGTAAAAAAAAAAAAGAAAAAAAAAAAAAAATCTTGTATGAGTTTGTTTCATGTTGTGGAGATAGAGAAGTAGACGACTGGAGAAATAACAGCCTCGCTTCGCCTTTCCCAACTTCTTTTCAATTGGAGAAAACAACATCTTTTTCTCTCTCTCTTTTTTTTTTTTTTTTTGAAGAATGAGAAAACAGCGTCTTCCACAATTCAAATGTCCAACCTATCAAAACAGATTTCTAAAAACTAAAATGTCAATCCAAGAGGGCTTTAATCCAAAAACTCTAAAATATCAATGTAAAAGGACTTTAATCCATGAAAAATAACAGATAGACATATCTTTCAAGATATAAGCATTTGAGTCATTCTCATTTTCACTCCAACAAATAGACAGCAAGTTCAGGTATAGGAGCAGGGAATCGACTAATTGAATATGTAATAAATAATTAGGAAGCCAGAGCACAAGTCCGAAGTGTGATAAGTGGAACTAGAAGGTTCGTGCAACAAGGTATCATGTAACCATCACATTCATGGTTTTAAGACAAATAAGCCTCATGCAACTTGTTCGAGTCGACTCGGACTCAGTAGCACATGATCCGGTTTGATACCACAAGTCACCCCCAACTCAGGCGAGTCAGGCCAATTCAATCGCAACTCAACTCAGGATCAAACGATTCAGTCTGAGTCATGGAGCCTTTTAACTATGATCACATTCCTAGTGACACTAATCATTTAAACAGTTCTATATATAAAAACAAGATTGCTGATTAAAAAATAAAAAAGATATTCTAATCATCTAATTAAAATTTGAAGAAAAAAAAATCCAAGAACAAAATCAAATATAGACCAAATGGCATCTTGTAAAGAACAAGAAACCCATCTCCATGAAATTCTTGTTGAAGAAAGATTCTGCAAACAAGGCAAGGGGAAACCCCCACAAATACCAACAAAAACATACAAATCTGGAAAAAAAAATCACTAGAACTACACAATTTTTTCTAATATTTCAGGGAAGAAAAGAAATCCACAACTCCTAAGCCAAAAGCCATCTTCATATACCAAGAAAAGTTGAAAGAAGAAAAAAGAGACTACTTCACACAAGGAAGAGATCTAACGTCGCATGGAAAAACATCCATAGCAGGAAGATGTGAATACTCAAGTAGACGATATTAGGTTGCAGAGGAAATTCTATGGCAGGAAGATGCAAAACTCAAGTGGAAGAGGCCCCACTTCCCAATACAATAAGAAACAAGAAAAGATCTCTTTTCCATAAAATAAAAATGTGAGAGAATGTTACAGAATTATCCTTCTCTTACCCCAATGAACTCCATGCTATTGCCACGCATGGACAAATGTCTCGATCATCCCCCAGCATCTCCCAGAACTGCTAGTGCGAACCATCTATGATCCTGTAGATAATTGCTTTAGAGAAGACCTCTTCCAGCCTAAACACCTTTACATAAGCTTGACACTCTAGATAGGGGAGAAGCTCTAGTAACCCATGACCACTTGCAATTTCATTTCATCTCCATTCAGTTCACAAGATAAAAACTAACTTCAAAGCCGCACATGCACCTACACTGCCCATGTATGGTTCTTCTCAAATGAAATTCGAGTCAATCACTTTCCATGGGATTTGAATCAAACTGTCTTAAACAGAGAATTTTAAAAGTACTTGGTGATGGTGATTTATCAACAAAGCTGGAATAAGATAAATTAAAAAAGAAACTGTGAAGAAACCTCGTTCTTGAGAAAGCGACGAGAGGGCCACTTGAATTTGGCCACTCACCGTTGTTGTATTCCCTTTGTTTTCCTTAGATAAAATTTTCTCGCCATCCAAAACCAAAAGTTGTAAAGCGTATCCATTGATGCATATGTTGGCAACTTAGCATGCTTTGTTCATGTAAGAAACAGAGAGCATCTAATGAAACAACCACTGCTGAGGTGTCTACCAGCTTTTGCTTCTAATGGTATATCAGAAATTGAAGTTCTTATTTCCCTCGGATGTGACCTAGACCAACGCTTAAAAAATTATTATTCCCAAACACACGTAAAGTTCCAAGATTTATGAATGGTGCTTCATCAAGCAATCCTGAATCATGTATTTTACACCTTCACAAGCAGTCTTTTCCTTTTTCTTTTTTTTTTTCCTTTTCTTCTTCTTCTTTTTTGAAGGGTAATGGGAAATTTATTAAAGGCCTGCTTGCCAAAGCAAAAACAAGAAAAAGTACAACGACAAAAAAGCCAAAAAACAGCCCAAAAGGAAACCCTGTTACAAGTGATTAGAGCAATTGATAACTCATTCAGATACAGACAATTTGATAGCCTCAACAATTGCCTCAAAAAGTTTAGAGGAATTCCGGAACCGTCCTCTGTTTCTCTCACCCCAAACAACCCATCACATGGCCGGTAATGTCAAGAGCCAAGTAGAACAACGGTCATGCTTTCCTCCATCTCGCCCATGCCATGCTCAAGGAAGGTTTCTAACCGAGGAAGGAATAACCCACAGCACATCAAAATCAGCAATAACATGCTCCCACACCTTGAGGGTAAAGGGGCAAAAGATGAAGAGCTAGTCAATAGATTTGGCATCTTGCCGCACATGTTCGGGATGATCATAGACCACTTGGTCCACTTCTAAAGGTTGTCTATAGTCAACACCTTCCTACCCACCAAACATGTGAAGGCAAACAATTTAGACAGCACTCCATAGGACCAAAAGTGGTAAGCATGCCTCTCTTGGCTAGAGCTTCCTTTAGGACAAAGCAACCTGTAGAAGATTTTTACCAGGAAGCGGCCTGAGTTATGCGCACACCATACCCAAGTGTCTTCCCCTCCCATGGGGTGAACGAACTACAACCAGGCCAAAAGGGGGACAAACTCATCCACCTCAATGTCCAAAAGATTCCTCCTACATCTCGAATCCCAACTCACAAAGGTGCCCATCAAAAAGTAGCAGTCCACCACTCTCAAGCCTTTAGCCGGAGACTAACGACCCAACTCACAAAGGCGCCCATCAAAAAGTAGTGGTCCACCACTCTCAAGCCTTTAGCTGGAGACTAATGACCTATGTTGGGGAACTCATGATGCAATGTAGGTCCTCTTCTTCTTCTTCTTTTTAAGAAGCATCGAAAATTTACATTAATAAAAATTTCATTAAAAGAGAAAAACAACACTTAACAAATTATTTATTAATTTATTCACAACAACTTGAGCTAGATGACAACTATGCCAAAACACACCTCACAGGACCATGAATGGTCCCTGTTCACACCATGCGCATAAACCGACTCATCAATTATCTGAACCAATGGCCACCAACGGCTTGCGCTAATGAAATAATGTCTTCCCAAACTGCTACATTACATGGAATATTATACTTACACACACACACACACACACACACACACACACACACACACATATATATATAAAATTGACGATTTTATTCAAACTAGCAAAAGCAGTTCAAAGCACAGGATACATACAAGGTGGATCTATGATGCAGGATGATTGCTTGCCTCCAAGTGCAGAGGTTTGTAAGTAGTATCCCATGAATACAGGGTCGATCCCACAAGGAGATGAATTGTGAGAAGAAAAAAAAAAATCAAATGCAAGACAAACTAAGTAATAAAAATGAATTTGATGATTTGATTTTGAGATTTTTGAATGGATGTAATTCAACTGAATAAAATAACACCCAAGTTTCAAAGTTCCACATATAGGTTAATGTTCCAAAATCATGATGACTTGGATAACACAACTAGGATTTGAGCACTATGGTCAGCCTAATCGGAAAATAAAACAGTTTAAATATTTTAATAAATGATATAAAATATTAGAAAATCATGGATTTGCACCATTGATATATATTCTTAAGCGTCAGTGATTTTAAGAATTCAATATCAATGAGATAATGAAAATTAAAGAAATTTAACAAGTTGAAAACCTCTTCTATCTAGGAAATCTAATTGATCTAGGGTACGCCTATCCATCAATGTGGATCTCATATGATGGAAATTTATGGATCTTACAAGAGGATAAAAAATAAAATCTAAATAATCGATAACATGCATACACTATTCTTCTCATCATTAAAACAATCAATCATCATAATCTTAAAGAATTATTAAACCTATATGCTTCCCTTCTATCTTGGGCTAGAAGGAACTTAGAAAAACATAATTAAATTGCAGAAATAAAAAGCAACAAGAAAGAAAGAAAAGAATGCAAATAGAAAAGATCTAAAAAAAAAAAAAAAAAACTTATAAAGCTTTAATAAAACTAAAAAACTCTTTAAAAACCCTAAATTTTGCTTTGGGATGCCTTGAATAATGCTTAGGAATGCCCTAGGAAGCCCTATTTATAAGTAGGGAATTCCAATTTTCGTACAAAATTGAAAAACCCTAGAAACCGCCTCAAATATACATATTTTTTCAAAATAGACTTCTCACTGCATAGTTCATTTAAAACAGACTTCCTGCTGCGCAGTTTTTCAAAATAAACTTCACAGCTTTAAAATACACTTTTTCAGGACGATTTCAGGATTCTTCACTTCAAAATTTCGATTTTCTTCATTCTTCACTTGGTTTTCTTGGATCTTTGGTATGCGAATTCTTCAATCTTGGTCTCCTAAGATCCATCCCTTGCCTTGGTGATTCTTGAGCATCAAATCCATGCTTTTTAGTACCCTTTTTCAATCCAAGCTCTTAAATTCACCTTGCAATACATACATGAGTAAAATAGAATATTAAACTGATTCATGTTCATAAAACCAAGTGTAAATGGAAGAAATTATGCAATATTTGAGTCTCAACACACTCCCCCAACCAGCATTTTGCTAGTCCCAAGCAAAATAAGCGAAGAAAAATAAATATAAGAATAAAAATTAATTCTAGAAACAAAATTGAAATGAAAACAAAATTCTAACTACATTACTTTCGCAGGTAATCTCGATTGCATTTAACATATGCAACAAGCCTTTAAACCCTTAAGTTTCTCCTAGTGGATGAGTTATAGTCTCGTGAGGGTTTTCAAAAATATTACCCACAAATATTGAAAACATGAAACATAGTTCAACACTCAGAAATTTATACAATTATGCCTCCATTCATCATATGAATTCCAAAACAAAACAATACTTACTTTAAGTCTGAAGTGAGTTAGATTCTCAATTTTCTAAGCCATTACATCCTTGAGTTCAGAGACCTAATCAAAATTTAGAATAGTTATGATCCAATATCTTTAGGTGCTCCGTGACACTAGTCTAACTTTGAGAAATATGCATGTTCCCTATCCTAACTCCTTTCAATCATCCCAAGAATATGAAATCTCTAGTTATCTCATTTTTTTCATGACATTTCTTATTTTATCATCATATTCTCATTATTATAGACCACCCTTAGATGAAGATTCCCACCGGGTTTGCCTCATAACCTAAGTTATCGTACTTATAATGGTAATAGTAATGGATACTTAGGTATCCTTACTCCGGATTACTGATACGATTGTTATGGTCATTGCATTTATGCTCTATAATAAATTTTTTTTTTTCCATCACTCTTTTTTTCCTTTAATATTCTCTCTTTTAAACATATATCAATGGTACTAGTTCATTCAACCTTGTTTGAATCAAAAGTTGTTATTCTAGTTCATATATCATATTCCTCACTTAGCTAGGGTGTATTGTGAATTCACTATATCAAATTACAACTCACTTTAAATTAGTGATTAGATAATTGAATTCAAGTCTATAATTTTCAGTTATCATATTTCTGACTACTATCAACCTAGACTAAGTATTAACTTTGCCTTTGAAATTCGCATAATATCATGTTTACATTCTTGTATATAAAAATATTATTTTGAAAATGTTGAAAAAATTTTCCCCATAAACCTAAAAAAATAAACTTAAACCTAATTGAAATCTAAAAATAATAAAAATAATAATAAAATAAATTGAAACCCAAAAAAAAAAAAAACATTCACATGAATGACTATCCACACCCCTAACTTAAAATCTACACTATCCCCAATGTAATGATAATGTAATGTAGAGAACAATACAAATAAAAGAAAGGGTGGATAGTACCTACCATGAAAAACTCACCTGTTATGTGACACTAAAAAGAATTGAATATGATACAAATCCTACAGAAATACTCTGTCAGACTAGGGGCATTAATTTGAATATTCTGACTCATGAAGAGGGAATGATTCCTCTCCTAAATGAAAGTTTTCCACATAAGGCTTCAATATCTGATCATTAACCTTATACACATTGCCATTACATGGATTCTTAATTTCAACAGCCCCATGAGTATAAACATTCTTCACAATGAAGGAGCCTGTTCATCTTGATCTTAACTTTTTCAGAAAGAACTAGAGATGGGAATTGTACAATAGGACCTTTTGATGAGGTTCAAAATTCTTCCTCAGGATATTTTTGTCAAGAAAAGCTTTGGTCATTTCTTTATAGATTTTAGAATTTTCATAGGAATCTCCCCTCAGCTCCTCTAATTCATTCAACTCTAATTTCCTTTGTCTACTTGCTTGGTCCATATCAAAGTTTAATTTCTTTATTGCTCAGTATGCTCTATATTCCAATTCCACAGGTAAGTGGCAAGTCTTCCCATACACCAATTTGTATGGAGACATTCCAAACGGGGTCTTATAAGCAGTCCTATAAGCCCATAAAGCGTCGGATAGTCTGAGGGACCAATCCTTCCTATCTGGCCTTATAGTTTTCTCTCGTTTGTGGGTGGTATGGGGTGTTAACTTTATGCTTGATGCTATATTTCTTCATCAAAGCCTCAAATGTCCTATTACAAAAGTGAGACCCGCCATCACTAATGATGGCCTTTGGAGTTCCAAATCTAGAAAAAATATTTTCTTTGAGGAATCGTATGACCACTTTGTTGTCATTGATCCTACTTGGAATTACTTCAAACCACTTTGAAACATAGTCCACACCAACCAATATATAAAGAAATCTAAAAAAAGATGGAAATGGGCCCATAAAATCAATACCCTAACAATAAAAAATCTCCAATGGTAAAATTGGAGACAAAGGCATCATGTTGCACCGGGACACTCTTCCTAACCTTTGACATCTATCATAAGTAACACAGAAAACTTAGGTGTCTTTAAACATGGTGGGCCAGTAAAAATCACACTGCAGGATTTTTGCATTTGTTTTCTTAGCAGAAAAATGGCCACCACATGCTTCCATGTGATAAAAGGAAATAACACTCTTATCCTCTAGGACACAACGTCTAAAAATCTGATTAGTCCCATATTTATATAAATATAGGTCATCTGAGAAGAAGTTCTTAACCTCAGTTTCAAAACACTTCCTATCTTGTGACTTCCAATTATATGACATTTTTTCCATTACAAGATAGTTCATTATATCCGCATACCAAGGTAATTTGGAGATCGCAAATAATTGTTCATCAGAAAAAGTGTCCTGGATATGCATCTTCTCAGTGAAATCTTTTAACACCAATCTAGAAAGGTGATCGACCACTACATTTTCTACTCCTTTCTTATATTTTATCTCTAAGTCAAATTCTTGGAGTTGGACGATCCATGTCAAAAGTCTCGGCTTTGCATCCTTCTTAGATAGCAAATATCTCAAAGCCAAGTGGTTCATGAAAATGACCACTTTGGATCCCAGTAAGTAAAACCTAAACTTATCCAAAGTAAAAACTACTGCAAGTAACTCTTTTTCAGTTGTTGAGTAGTTCACTTGGGCCGAGTTTAGAGTTCTACTCACATAGTGAATAACGTAGGGCCGTTTATCTTTCCTTTAGCCCAAAACAGCCCCTATGGCATAATCACTCGCATCGCACATTAGTTCAAAAGGAAGTGTCCAATCTGGTGGATGCATGACAAGTGCAGTGGTAAGGGATGATTTAATTTTATTAAAGGCACTTACACACTCATCTATCCACTTAAATGGAACATCCTTTTTCAGAAGATTAGTCAAGGGTCTAGTAATGGCACTAAAGTCCTTGATGAATCTTCTGTAGAAACCAGCGTGCCCTAGAAGTGATTTAATATCTCTAACAGTTCGGGGGATAGTTAGATTAGTAATAGTTAAGTTTTGAGCGATCTACCTTGATTTCATTTTTGGAGATATCATGACCCAAAACAATTCCCTTTTGAACCATGAAATGACATTTCTCCCAATTTAAGACAAGGTATTTCTCTTCACACCTAGACAAGATGAGATACATTGTTGAAGCATTCCTCAAAACTATTCCCAAATACAGAGAAGTCGTCCATGAAAACCTCAAGAAACTTCCTAACTATATTTGAAAAAATACTTAACATACACCGTTGGAAAGTTGCCGGGGCGTTACATAATCCAAATGACATCCGTTTGAAAGCAAACGTGCCAAAAGGATAAATGAACGTGGTTTTCTCTTGGTCTTCCATGGCTATCTCTATTTGGTTATGTCCAGAATATCCATCAAGGAAACTATAGAAGGAGTGACCTTCTATCCTCTCTAAAACTTGATCAATGAATGATAGAGGATAATGATCATTCTTTGTGACCTGGTTTAATTTTCTATAGTCAATGCAAACACGCCAACCAGTGGTGACACATGTTGGTATGAGTTTATTATGAGAATTCTGTACAATAGTTATTCTGGATTTCTTCGGGACTACTTGAGTTGGACTCACCCAAACATTATCAGATATTGGGTAGATGATTTTCATATCCAATTATTTGATCACCTCAGTTTTTACAACTTTTATTATGTTTGCATTAAGATGCCTTTGAGGTTGTTTAATTGGTTTGGCGTCCTCATCGAGGTGGATTCGATGGGTGCATATAGAAGGGCTTATACCCTTGATGTCAGAAATGGTCCAGCCCAAGGCTCCTTTGTGGTCCCTTAGAACTTTCAACAATTTAATCTCTTGATCCTTCTCTAAAAGTGAAGAGATCACCACAGGATAAGTTTTATTTTCACCTAAGTATACATACTTAAGCTCATTTGGTAATAGTTTTAAATCAAGCTTTGAAACATTGGTTGGTGATGGCAGAGGTCGCGAGTCCTCAATAGATAGGATTTGAGTGCGCGGTCTCCATTGGCACATACTAATGTTCTGGATGGTAGTGCTCTCATTATCATCACAAATTTCAGTAAGCACTTTTTCTAAATCAGAATTTTTCAAGTCCCCAATGACTTGAATCAATTCCTCAGTTAGACTAGGTTCCAATTCCTCTTCTTCTATCAAGCAGTCCATGAAATTCAGCTCATGGATCTCATTATTATCAATGGGCTGCTTACATAGATTGAAAATATTTAACTCTAGAGTCATGTTACCAAAAGACAAGTTCATCATTCCATTCCTTCAATTTATAATTACATTTGAAGTTGCTAGGAATGGGCGGCCTAAAATGATGGGAGCTTGAGCGCTGGCATTTACATATGGTTCAGTGTCGAGTACAATAGAATTCATGGGGAAGTAGAATTTCTCCACTTAGACTAGCACGTCCTCTAAAATTCTTCTTAGTACCTTAATAGAGCGGTTAGCGAGTTGAAGTGTAATCGTGGTTGGTTTAAGCTTGCTTAACTCTATTTGTTTGTAAATCGAATAAGGTACTAAGTTAACACTTGCACCCAAATCTAGCAAAGCATGCTTAATTTGGAAATTCTCAATAATACAAGGAATAGTGAGACTTCCCCGGTCTTTGTATTTGGGTACAACCCTTTGTTGAATGATAGCGCTCACTTTCTCAGTAAGGAAGGCCTTTTTATACACATTTAATTTCCTCTTTACAGTGCATAAGTCCTTGAGATATTTAGCATATGATGGAATTTGTCTAATGGCATCAAGCAGAGGAATATTGACAGTAACCTTTTGTAGCACATCCAACACTTCTTGATATTTCATGGGGACAGTCGGATTCCGAAGTCTAGATGGGAATGGAATTGGAGGCTCATATGACTTAGTCTCTTTATCCTTTTGCCGTTGCTGCTCTTGAACCATAACCGGTTCATCATTTTCTTGAGACAGTGGCTCATCCTCCGGTATTTCTACCTGTTGCATTATCTTGTTATCGACCTCTTTTCCACTTCTCAAGATAATGATGGCCTTAGCTTGTTCATGATATAGCCCACTTAGATTTGAGTCTCCGATAAAATGTGTGTTTCTAGGGTTTGGCACGGGTTGAGAAGAAAGGGTGCCTTTTTCTCTAGCATTTAGTTGAATCTCAATCCTAGCCACAGCTATCTTTAATTCCTGATTTGATTGGATTAGAGACTAATTCATTGGAGCTTGAGAGTTCATGAATGTGGTCCATGCATCCTTCATAGATGATCGCTTTGGCGGGGGTACATATGGTGCATTGTTAGGTGCCCCAAAGAAGTTGTTTTGTGGAGGCATTTGAGGTACATTGGGTGCATTAATTTGTAGTCCATTCCTCCAATTAAGATTAGGATGGTTACGCCAATTTGGATTATACGTGTTTCCCATTGGTTGCATAACTGACCTTTGGTAATTATTTATAGCATTTGCTTGATCATGTTCATGCGTGATATTTTGTAAACTGAGATTATTGGACATTCCTTTATGTCATGCTCTGTACCACCACAAATGTTAAAAAAATTACCTAAGGAAGTGTTTTCTTTAACCATATCAACCTTCCTAATTTCCAAGGCTTCGACCTTTCTAGCCAATGCAGCGAATTTTGCATTAAGGTCGTCTTCCTCTCTTAGGACATACATTCCCACTTTCTCTCTAGGAATGGGTCTAGTTTGGTCTGATTTAGTAGAGACATCCCATGTCTGCGTATTCTCTGCTAACATATCTAGAAAATCCCAAGCCTTATTATGATCTTTGTCAAGAAAGGTTCCACTACACATCATCTCTATGAACTAACGGGTATCCATGGTGAGCCCCTTTCGGAAAGCATCAATCACGTGCCATGGTTCATAACCATGATGTGGACAAGTAATTAGAATGTCTTTGAAGCACTCCCAAGCTTGAAAAAATAGTTTATTCACCTTTTGGGAGAATGATATGATTTCTTGTTTTAGTGCACTTATTTTGTGCTCGGGAAAAAACTTTTTCAAAAACTCTCTACTTAAGGCTTGCCGTGAAGTGATGGTATTGGGTCTTAGAGAGTTGAGCCATGCTTTAGCCCGATCCTTTAGAGAAAATGAGAATAACCTAAGCTTAAGTACATCCTTATTGCTATTGTTTACTTGTAACGTTGCAATTACTTCCTCAAAGTCCTTGAGGTGCAAGTAGGAGCTTTCAGAATTCAAGCCATGAAATTTAGGAATTAATTGAATCACACCTGGTTTAAAATCAATGTTCCTTGTGTGATCAGGGAACACTATACAAGATGGTAAAGTTGATCTCTCAGGGTGTAAATGTTCACGTAAAGTCCGTGGTTGGTTTAACACATTCTTATGAACTTCATTTTCATCCTCAAGAGGAGGATTAAATTGATTTTCTCTATTTTGATTTATAGTTGGATCTGGCAGATTTGGATTTGGATTATCAACTGGGTCTGCCATGGAATCCAAGTGATGTTGAGTGCCTCTTCTAAGTGAATGATCAAGGCTTGGAACTAGTCCCCCTTTAAAGGAGAGTCGATTGTTTTGATCCCTACTCTAACGGGACATAAACCATCCACACCACACAACAAATACCACTAATTCAAATAGCAAGTATGATACTTAAAATAAAAATAAAAACTTAAGCAACAACCCATGCGGCAGGGCCGACCATGAGTGTTCAGTCCACAAACCAAAATAAATCAACGACCCAGGCGGCAAGGCCGACCATGAGGGTTCAATCCACCAAAAAAATAAAAATAAAAAAATAAAAGTAAAACTAATGCAAAAATTAAACTATGTTAATCTGGAAAATAGATTCAGCGGATGATCTTTGTGATCAAACAGTAATTGTAGGACAACCATAGCACTTGGGTGATAAAATCCCAAGCAGGGCAACCTTATGTCATAGTTAGTGCTTGAAAGACCCAACTGAATTTATTTTCAAAGAAAAAGAAGAGAAAAAAAATCTACATAAAATTTGAAGAGTTTAGAAGAAAACTTACCTTAGAAGAAAACTTACCTTAACTATCTTGCACAGATCTGATCTATCTCAATCTCTCCCCGGCAACGACGCCAAAAACTTGATTGCTTGCCTCCAAGTGCAGAGGTTTGTAAGTAGTATCTCGTGAATATAGGGGCGATCCCACAGGGAGATGAATTGTAAGAAGAAAAAAAATCAAATGCAAGACAAACTAAGTAATAAAAATTAATCTGATGATTTGATTTTGGGATTTTTAAATGGATGTAATTCAACTGAATAAAATAACACCCAAGCTTCAAAGTTCCACACATAGGTTAATGTTCCAAAATCATGATGACTTGTATAACATAACTAGGATCTAAGCACTATTGTCAGCCTAATCGGAAAATAAAACAGTTTAAATATTTTAATAAGTGATATAAAATATTAGAAAATCATGGATTTGCACCATTGATATATATTCTTAAGTGTCAGTGATTTTAAGAATTCAATATCAATGAGATAATGAAAATCAAACAAATATAATAGGTTAAGAACCTCTCCTATCTAGGAAATCTGATTGATCTAGGGTAAGCCTATCCATTAATGTGGATCTCATATAATGGAAACATATGGATCTTATAAGAGGATAAAAAACAAAACTTAAATAATAGATAAAATGCGTACACCATTCTTCTCATCATTAAAACAATCAATCATCATAATCTTAAAGAATTATTAAACCTATGTGCTTCCCTTCTAGTGAACTTAGAAAAACATAATTAAATTGTAGAAATAAAAAGCAAGAAGAAAGAAAGAAAAAAATACAAATAGAAAAGATCTAAAATTAAAAAAAAACAACTTATAAAGCTTTAATAAAACTAAAAAACTCTTTAAAAACCTTAAATTTTGCTTTGGGATGCCTTGAATAATGCTTAGGAATGCCCTAGGAAGCCCTATTTATAAGTAGTAAACTCCAATTTTTGTACAAAGTTGAAAAACCCTAGAAACCTCCTCAAATATACATATTTTCTTAAAATAGACTTCTCGCTGCATTTAAAACAGACTTCCTGCTGCGCAGTTTTCCAAAATAAACTTCACAGCTTTAGAATACACTTTTTCAGGACGATTTCAGGATTCTTCACTTCAAATTTTTGATTTTCTTCGTTCTTCACTTGGCCTTCTTGGATCTTTAGCATGTGAATTCTTCAATCTTGGTCTCCTAAGATCCATCCCTTGCCTTGGTGATTCTTGAGCATCAAATCCATGCTTTTTAGTACCATTTTTCAATCCAAGCTCTTAAATTCACCTTGCAACACATACATGAGTAAAATAGAATATTAAGCTGATTCATGTTCATAAAACCAAGATGTAAATGGGGAAAATTATGCAATATTTGAGTCTCAACATAGGACAATTAACTAGTTGCTCTAAAAGCTTGAACTGTTAAAGTATGGCGAATTAATCCCTTTATCTCATAGCTCAGGCCCCACATCTTGTGGGTTAGGACCTCGGCCAAACCCCCCTCGTGGGCTCGTGGGCCCCAAATCACATGGGATGCCTACCTCGAGTGTGTCCCCGCATCCCATGGGATACCCCACTCGAGTCTGGTGTGAAATGCGTATTAATCACCCATGGTGAGGAGTCTCCAACACGAGACTTCTCCCGTAGGCCCCAATTCACATGGGTCACCCACCCCGAGTGTCCCTGCATCTCATGGGCTACCCCACTCGAGCCCGGTGTGAAAATGCCCCTGCATTAATCTAATACAGAAGCAGTGACCCTCTGTTCAGAAAAGGATTAGGGCCCACCTAAATCTAAAATTTACATCATAACCCATACCCTAGACAGTTATAAGATCCCCTAGTTACCCGAGAAGGCCAATTTAGAACAACCCTAAAATTCTCATTGGCAAGAGCCCAGTTAATAATCTTCCAAATATCTTCATTCAAAGAGATGTTGTTATAAAAAAGATTCTAACATTCCTTTCATTCCACAAACCCCACAAGCTCTCAAAGAGGTAAATCTTCCACAGAATTCTTTTCTGATCTTAAAAACACCATCCAAGTATTCCATTATTGTGTGTCCTATTGAGAATATGTCTAGGCCACTCCAAATAAGGAAACAAAAAAAAGCCCCCATCCTGCCTAGCAGCTGAATAGTGCAAAAGCAAATAATTGATTGACTACAAATGATGGATTGACTCTGTCAACTTGCATAACCAAGTTGACAAAATGCCTTCTCATCAAAAAGACACTTGATCATGAGAGAATCAATGTTCAAGCAACAAAAGCAAGTAAGACATCTACGACAAACCATTTATGGAACACTCGTTATACAAGATCCAATCAATGCCATCCCAACCATGGCAAGCAGAAACATTATTAGAACAATATGCCTTTCTATGGATGAACAATTTCTACACACTTTTTTTTTAATACACGCACTCACACCCCTCACACACCCACACACTCACACCACAGTGGCTTTTTTATACCACAATAGGTACTTGAATCCATGACCTTGTGTTGAAACTCTTGTGAGTCTACCACACCCGATTCAATGAGAACATTTTTTTTAGTGTAGCATCTATATAACCATAAACAGAGCCTAAAGAGGTCAATCACTACTTTTAATATTACCAAAAACTATATGTATATGTCAAGTTGTAGGCTTTTCTAGGGTTACAGTGTCTAATCACCTCATTTCCATGTATAACACCAAGACCATGTGTTTGACTAAATTGCATAACTTAGGCCCCATTTGGAAAAGCAAATGGCCTTCAGACCACCTTTTTCTTTTTCTTTTTCCTTCTTTGGAAATTGATAATGAAATTTCACTAAGGAGAAAAACCATGCTAATTGCCAAAAAGCCACAAACATCACAAAAGATGAAGACCTCAGGTCCCACTAATCCAGATTAAACGAATCGTTTAAACGGGAATAAGCAGGGCGATCATAGCCACCTATAATAGATATATGAAGGCTAATTAAACTTTCCAATTATACTGAGAGTTCTCTACCAGATTTTCTTTGCAACCCAAGGAGATGGAGGCCCATTCAATCATCCTGGAAGATGCAATCAAACAGTCTTGCTAGTGAGCATTGCTTATCTGGATATATACACCAATTCTTTCTTCTTTTTCTTTTTTCCCCATAATTCCCAGCACATAGTTGAGGGAAGGACACACCTCGAACCTATTTAAACAAAACCCACCTTGAATTAAAAAAGTAATCCCCATTCCTCAATGAGCAGAATACAGAGATTCCATTAAATCGGCTCGAAATGGCTATTTAGCCCATTTGAAATAGTAATTACCAAACCACCTTTATGCATCTGTCATGCAGATATATTTGACCTTAAGGCCTAACTTCAAATGCCAGGAATATTATTTGAGTTTTAACTCAAGTAAATTAAAATAAAAGTAACTATGAAGGGTAATGCTGCAGGTCAATGTCAATGTTATGTTGCCTCATTGCTGTTGTGTCAACCATTTAGAAAAGGAGAACTCAAAATAGATGACAACAAAATGGATTTGAGAAACCAAAAACATCATTAAGGAACTACTAGTTTTCCATTTGTGCTAATATGTTATTTGAGTATTGTCATGCAAGAAGTGTTGTCAGAAAGCCTTCAATCATCAGATTTTTGGGTTGCTCGACCGGTCGTGGCCCTTGCTCGACTGGTCGAGGGAGCTGCACAACCGGTCGTGGCCCGCTCAACTCAAAGTCCAGCGAGCTTAGTTTTTTGGTATTCGGGATGCTCGACTGGTCGAGGGGATTACACGATTGATTGAGCGGGTTGCTCGACCAGTCGTGGTCATCCTTTGACCAGTCGAGGTTATGCAGATTCAAGTCCGGATCTTGTGCGGACTGCAGAAATCTGAGGCGGTTTTCGCAAAGGTGCAAAAGGGAAGTTTCCTAAACTATAAATAGGGGTCCCTAGGGCAATTCTAAGTAATTCTAAGGCTTCCTAAAGGTATTCTAAAGGGTTTTAGGATTATCAAAGGGTGTAGCAAGGGTAAGATTCGAGGTTGTTCGAATCGGGTAATTCCTCTCTCTTTGTAATTTATGCTTTCATAGTGGAATTCTGTCGCTTTGTGCCGTGGTTTTTTCCCGTAAGGATTTTCCACGTTAAATCTGTGTGTTCTCTAGCATGCTTGGTGCCATTGGATTGCTATCCTAGATCTAGATCTGTGTGATTCCACAGGCCAAAATCCCAACAAGTGGTATCAGAGCAATCGTTGGGGCACAGATCTGAATCTGAGGGATTAGTAATAATGGGAAATGTTGAGGGTCAAATATTGCATATCAGACCCAGTTATTGCATGAATTTACAAGCATGATACCGTTTAATGGCCTGATTTAATTGTATTTGTGATGCAGAGTGTACCTACAAGCATGAACTGAAAAAGGGTGCTTAAACCATGGATTTAACGCTCTGATGACACCCAAGGCAAGGGACGGACTCCAGGAGACCAAGATCGATGGAATTACACACCAGGGATCCGAGGAAATCAGGCCATTCACGTTAAAGAGGCCCGAAATTGGTGAAGAATGCAAGATCACATAGTTCCCACCATCTGATTGGTTCAAAACTTCATACATGGCCTGAGGGCCATAAATTAACCGTACATATCAAATTTCAGCCCTCGGATCACTATGGAAGTGGCCCAACGGATAGATCAGCCCCTTAAATCCTTAGGTGGGGCCCACCTGATATCTGGATATTCTCCAGTTTTGGTCTCAACTGTTTAAATGAGCTGACAAAGCGGATAGACGGAGCGGATTTCTCGAAAACATCATAATGGACCCCACTGGAGTATGAGTGTGCATAGTGCACAAGTGCACTGGCCGTGCACTGAAACGAAGAATCGGTCAAACCAACCTTTGACCGACTTCTTCTTCCAAAAAATGAAAATGCAACAGCGTTACGCCGTTCGCCGCTGTTCTGCGTTGTGGGCCCCACTCATCATCTAGTTTGAAGATCGGATCCATCCATTGCATCCAAAGGGTGGGTGTAACCCACGTCTAGGTGTCCTTTTTCCCCCATGCGAGTGTATGCGCGTTTCCAGCAGTTAAACGCAGGTTGGACGGCAAAGAAGAAAACTACGTGGGCCACACCGAAATCAATCCAAAATCAGCCATTTCTTACTGATTTTTCGAGAGGATCACAATGAACGGAGTGGATTTATCCTTAGAAGCCTATAAAGGGGCCCACCGATCATCACAGTCACGTCCGTAAGCTCTGTTTCGCAACAGAGCTTGTGGAGAAATCTTGTGGGCCACCACCGTGCATCGAAGGTTTGATCTGGACCGTCCATTGGAATCTCACCAATCCTATTATCACAGCCTAGGTGACAGAATCCCAGAAGGCAGCGAAGAACGATTTCCAATCGTCCAAACGAAAAATAGACGGTGCAAGGAAAGCTTTCATGGGCCACATCGAACCTGAGTTGCAACACGTCCTTCCTGACCAGTTTTTCGAGCCTCTTTCAATGGACGGACTGGATTTTCCATTTGACGCTGATCAGGGGCCCACCGATCATCACAACGAATCTTACGCAGGCCCTGCTTTCCGTGTCCGGCGCTGACTAGTTTTGGGGACATTGTAGGCCCACGATGATGATCAGACGGCTGATCTGGACCGTCTATCGTGGGTATCTGTCCAAAACATCCCAAGGGACATTGATCTTGTGGACAAGATGCAGGGAAAGTGGGAGTTGTTGGGCATTGTCTTTTGGCTACGAAACAAGATGCGTCGCCAGCTGCGTAAAAACGTCCGCATGAAGTTTTCCTCCACCAACCCTACTTGGCTGTTATAAAAAGGGAAAAAAAGGAGGATTCAAGGGAGAGCTGGAGGGGACGTGACCAGCCATGGAGGCGTGGAACAGGCCGGCATCAAGAGTGTTTTTCTTCCTTTTCTATTTTTCTTATTTATTTCTTTCCTTTAGAGAGTCTTTTAGCCCCAGCATGTCTATGATGGGCTAAACCTCTTAGCTAGGGCTAAGAGGTGAAGCTTGTAGTCTGATGGGAGAATTTATGCATGTGCCTTTTGTTTAGACTGAACTGATGTTGATTTTATTTTAATTAAGGGAATGCTTTTGGTTTTTAATGGTCTGTTGTGACTGAAATTACAATAGGTTTGCAATGGCTTTGAGTATTTCTTTTTCCTTATTTTGATTATGATGTCAAGAAGCCCTGTTGTTCGCCATCGTCTCCTGGGCATGGTTGGATGGCGGTACCCTTCCTAACCTTCATAATCATCTGATTGGTTGGTAATCAGTTTAATTCTGTTGTTTGCTCTGTCTCCTGGGCATGGTTTGATGATGGAATCCATTCTGATTCATATTCCTTCCATCTCGTGAAGACTAAATCAAGTAAGTTCAGTTTGATTTCCATGATTCTTAATGCAGGCATAAGATCTCCCTGATCTCTACAAGTGGATCCTCTGAATCTCTAGTTTCCCTTCCCTGAATTGTTTAAAGTTTTAGATATTCATTCCACAATTATTCCTTAAATTGCATTTGATTTTGATTACATCTTAGGCTAGTTCTAGTTCTACTTGGTTTCAGATAACGTACATGTATCAGTCCCTGTGGATTCGACCTCGGTCTTACCGAGTTTATTACTACTTCACAACCCTATACTTGGGGATTGAACTGGAAACACTAGGTATGAGATTGAGAAGTACTTAGGAAAAAATAATTTTGAGTTATAGAAGGTCAAGATGATGAGTTCCTTAATCAAACAAGGCGAAGATGGTGCTCTTAAGGAGCAAAACTCTACTATGACTGATGATGAATGGAATACTCTTGATAAGAAGGCTTTATCATCGATTCGTTTATGTCTCACGGATGAGGTGCTCTACAACGTCATGAGGGAGAAAACTGCGGCTAAGTTATGGGCGAAGTTAGAGGATGTCTATGTGAAAAAATTCTCAAAAAATCGCCTACACGTGAAGCGGCAGTTGTATAACTTCAAGATGGCAGAGGGTGGAGATCTGGAGGCTCACATCAGCAACTTTAATAAATTAGTTTGTAAATTATTGGATATAGAGGAAGTGATGAAAGATAAAGAACAGGCATGTATGTTGCTAAATTCTCTTCCGGCGTCGTATGAGTCAATCAAGGACACTATATGTAACACGAATAAAACCCTGAGTGTCGACATCATTATCTCGGCCCTTCAAGGGAAGGCTGTGAGAAAGCTTAACGTCGACATGAGGATATCTTCTAAGGCACTGCTTACATGGGGTAGGAATTTTGAACAAGGTACATGTTCTTCAGGTTCTAGATCCAAATCCAAGGGCAAGGGCAAAGGAAAAGTAAAGTGCTGGAATTGTAGGAAGGAAGGACATGTGAAGAAGGATTGTGAAAATCCTAAGTCGAAGAGAGAAGATTCTAAGGCTTCATATAAGGAGGCCAATGCTGCCACGTCTGATGGATCGAGTGCATGTGATGGGAATGTTTTGTCTGTGTCTGCTAACAGGCGGCCATACGATGATCGTAAGGACGAGTGGATGCTAGACACAGGGGCATCTTTTCACATGATTCCTCATCGGAATTGGTTCACCAGCTGCAGGGAGTGCGATGGTGAACAGGTGTTTATGGGAAATGAGATGGTGAACAGGTGTTTATGGGAAATGAGATTGCCTGTAATGTTGTGGCTATTGGTACGATGCATATTAAGATGTTTAATGGGGTGGAGCGTACCCTGATTGATGTCAATCACATTCTTGATTTGAGTAGAATTTGATTTCTCTTGGTGTACTTGAGGTAAAAGGATGCAAGTACACAGGTATTGATGGTGCTCCTAAAGTATCTAAGGGGGCACGAGTAATCATGAAAGCGCAATGACTTGGTAACTTGTACAGGTTGATCGGGAGCACTTCAAAAGGTGGAGCTGCAGTGGATGTAGCGAAATCCACCTCTGCACATGTGTGGCATGTTGGGCATGACCACATGAGCGGGCAGGGCAGGAAGGCTGAGATGCACAGACAGGGATACAGAGCAGGTGGAGCAGCTACCTGTGAGAAGAATCACACGGCAAGATCGCAGGATATCGGCGAGGTACATGGATGACTCCAATATCACAGGGGATTCATCTTCTATTCAGATGGCTCTAAGTAAGCCTGGTGCTGAGAAGTGAAAGGTGACTATGGGTGACATGATGGGTTCGTTGTACTAGACCGACATATGAGAGCGGGTGGAGCTTCGAGTGGGCCGGAGAGCGGTTGGATGTAGGTGGATCTTTGGGAGGATACAACATAGATACAGGCGATGTTGGGAGCGAAGAGTTATAATCAGAGAGAAGCGATCGGCTTTTCAGAGATATTCGCACTGACGGTATAGCAGGTGTCTATTAGATCTGTGATTGGCGCTGGTTGGCCAATGTGATCTTGAGCTGGAAGGATAGATGTGAAGTCTGCACTTCTGTAAGGGAAAGTGAAGAGCAGATCTACATGAAACAACCAGAGTAGTTTGAAGTTAAAGGGGCTGAGAAAAGACTTTACAGGAGGTCGTGGTTCGACCTGTCGCCTAGGTAGTGGTTTGATTCCTTTATGGTGAGTTAGAAATTAATGATATATAGATCGCCAATTATGACATGACTGAAATCAATGTACTGAAGACTCGGTTAAGTGGGACATTCAGGATGAAGGATCGAAGGGCTGTAAAGATAGTTCTCGGCGTTGAGACTGAAAGAGGAGCAGGCTTTGGTTATCTCAGGTAGAATACCTTGGGTAGGTATTGATCAAGGAGGTGGTGGACCATGTAAAGCCGGAGAGCGTTCCTTACGCGTCTCTCCTCAAATTTTCCTCAGGACATGTCCCAAAACAAATGAGCAAAAGTAGGATATCTCATGAGCCTTATTCGAATGCTGTTGGTAGTGTATGCCATGGTCTGGATTAGATCAGTTATTTCACAGGCTATCAGTGTTATGAGCAAGTACCCCGGCAAGCAATATTGGGTAGCGATGAGATGGTAAGAAGACTACGTCTTTCCTTTTGAGAAGACAGGATTAAATGTGGTTGAGCATGTGGATTTAGATCCTACAGACATGATCAATAAGAATGTTCCTGCAGAGAAGTTCAAGTTCTGTGCAACTTCTCTGGGCTTGGCGATGACGGAAAAGAAAGATGGAGTGTGCACGAGAAGCTATGATGCGATGAAGAGATAAGAGAAGTGGTCAATGAGCTACACAGATGAAGATTGAAGACTTGGTGGAGATTGTTGTCAGAAAACCTTCAATCATCATATTTTTGGGTTGCTCGACCGGTCGAGGGAGCTGCACGACTGGTCGTGGCCCAATCGACTCAAAGTCTAGCAAGCTCAATTTTTTGGTGTCTGGGATGCTCGACTGGTTGAGGGGATTGCATGACTGGTCGAGCGGGTTGCTCGATCAGTCGTGGCCATCCTTTGACCAGTCGAGGTTACGCAGATTCAAGTCCGGATCTTGTGCGGACTGTGAAAATCTAAGGCGATTTTCGCAAGGGTGCAAAAGGGAAGTTTCCTAAACTATAAATAGGGGTCCCTAGGGCTATTCTAAGTAATTCTAAGGCTTCCTAAAGGTATTCTAAATGGTTCTAGGGTTATCAAAGGGTGTAGCAAGGGTAAGATTCGAGGTTGTTCGAATCGGTAAGTCCTCTCTCTTTGTAATTTATGCTTTCATAGTGGAATTCTGTCGCTTTGTGCCGTGGTTTTTTCCCGCAAGGGTTTTCCACGTTAAATCTGCGTGTTCTCTAGTGTGCTTGGTGCCATTGGATTACTATCCTAGATCTAGATCTGTGTGATTCCATAGGCCAAAATCCCAACAAGAAGGTCCCAACATACTATTTGAATGCAAGATGGGTAAAGATGGGTAAAATAATCATAGCTTTTGAGGTCAGTCGGAAGCTCAGAAAAGATCCACATACAAGTTTTATTAAGCCCTCTCTATTCCCTTGTGAAATTTTTTTACAAGAAACACTTTCATCTTTGGGAACACCAGATTAACGCTGCATTTGGATGTACAGAAGAATTGAATTGCTGACATTCAGATTAATCAAGAGGAAGTGATGACAAAAATTGGTATATCCTAGTATTTGCAATGGACAAATAGCCCTGTTTGATTTTCCAATTCGTTAGTAAATGCATAATAATTATTTCCTTATGTATTTACTGCACTCTTCCCTGTATTTGAATTGACCGCTTACTTTTTTATACAAAAATCGAAAAGGTTGCAAAATATTTGTGGGTCCCACCGTGATGCGTGTCGTTTATCCACACCTTTCATCCATTATGCTAGCCGAATTTATGACATGAGCCAAAAAAAGAGGCATATCCAAAGCTTAACTAGACCATGCCACAGGAAAAAGTGAATCAAACACTTACCGTTAAAAACTTCTTGGGACCACTATTTCTTTTGGTGTGGGCCACTTGAGTGTTGGATCTACGTCATTTTTCGGCTTATCAAAATGTTGTGGTAAAATGGATGGACGGAACAGATATGTCATATACATCACTGTGAGGTCAAAAAATTTAAACAAGCTCTTTTGAACCGGTTTCCAAGGCAGAAATTCCCGTGGATTTTCAAATGGGTGAAACTGTAATAATTACCGATTTACAGGGTATTTACAGCATTGAAAAATCAAACAGGCCCTTAAGGTAACATAATGGCACATACCTCATTGTGAATGCTAAAGAAGAAACTACAATGACTTCTTCTTCATCCAAACACATCATAAAAGTTTGAACTAAGATGCATAATAACAAAAATTCATCCCAATGAAGTAGAGATAATAGCAAATCATTGACATATACACTGAACCCATCAAACAAAGATCATACATAAACAAATGAAATGAAAAGGAAACAAAATGCTCATGAAATGGGACAATAATCCATCCAATTCACAAAAATACTTTTAGATTAAAATTAAAGTGAAAAATCTAACCTATAGCTTGACACATATGCTTAGTTGTCATTTGCACTGCATAAACCTGGTATACATGGTATAGTGGTCCAGGAATCTAAGCCAATCATCTGGAAGCCCTCGTGAATGGGTCATGGTACAAAATTCTCACCCAACTTACAATCTCAACCATTCCAGAGATTGCATACAATTCAACTTTTTTTTTTCTTTTTTTTTCTTTTTTATATTAGTGATAACAATTTTATAGAAACAAAGATTAGCGGAATACAAGATTGAAGGCATGCCAATAAGTTCGAGATGATCTCGTCGCTCACAAAGTATTGCCAACATTTAAACCCAAAAAGAGCAATAAAAACACAAGATTTAATAATCATGACTGACAAGATATGGCTTGTTTGTTTACAAGGAATCCATAGTGTGGAATTACATATGCATAATGATTTCCTTTTACAACACTGTACATGGATTCCAGAAAGAAGGGGTTGTTTGTTTCGCAAGCAGAAATCCCAAATTCAAGTCACAGCAGTCACATTGTATATTGCACCAATGGGATGAGTGTAATTATTACTTCGTAGAACCCACATTTTTCTTTACAATACAAACATTCTCTGCTTCTGTTATCTTTTTTTCATTACCATCATCGTCTAAGCCTTATCCCGATATTGGGGTTGGCTACGTAAATCTTGTTCCGCCATTCCACTCTATCAAGAGTCGTACCTTTAGTTAGACTATATGTCATCAAGTCTTTTCTTACTACCTCCGTCCACATCCTGTCAGTAGCTACTCAACCTATTAGTAACTACTCAACCTGTCATTATTGACACATGTATATATTTATTCATTGAATTATACTGAGATTTTTCGATACTTGAGTTTATATGTATGGATGTGATTATTTCATGATTATGTATGCGCATATATATTCAGCTTAACCATTATGAGGAGGCGTGACCAACATTTGTCAATAGTGATGTTACTATTGGACAATGCTCTATGACCCCTGACATGATATATGCGTTTTATCTACGCTGTCCATTTATTTTTTTCAAGTCATTTTAGGGAATGATCCCAAAAGATGAGACAGATCCAAATATAAGGGAGACCACACCATAAGAAAACAATGTTGATTGAATGTCTATCATTAAAAAAATTCTAGGGCCCGTTGTAATGTTTATTTGCCATCCAACCTATTGACTAGGTCACACTAACTTGGATGAAGGGAAAACACAAATATGAGCTTCATTCAAAACTTTTGTGGCCCCCAAGAAGTATTTAATGGTCAGTGTTTAATCACCACTAGTTGATTCCTATGGTGTAGTTCACATGAGAGTTTGATATGCCTCAATTTTGGGTTCATGCCCTAAATTTATTTAGAAAAATGGATGAATGACATTGATAAAACACATACATCATGGTGGGGTCTTGACGCAGGGATGCACGTGATGAGATTGATCACCATCTTCCTCAAGGATAACTACTTCGAATCCACGGAGCTTCTCTGGACTCCTCACAAAGACTTCTCAAATCCACGAGGAAAAAAAACAAGAAAAATATAAATAAATTCTATAAAATTCATAATTTGATTGATGAATGTCTAATGTGTCTCCCTACATCATTAATAAAGAAAAAAATAAACCAAAATTCATAATTACCAAAGATATCAAAATTCTAACTCTAATAAAAATCCTAATTATAATAAAACTTTTATAAAGCCTAATTTCTAAAAATAAAAATTTCAAATAAACTTTTGCTAGAAGAATCCTAGCATAATTACAAATTATTTCTAAAAAGGAAGAAAATCAAAAACTCTAAAAATAGAAAAATATTAAAAAAATTCAGAATTACTAAAAATAGTAATTTTTTCTTTAAAAAATTCATTTTTGAGATGAAAGTATGCATTTTCTGACGAAACGGACAAATGTGACCCACCATGTTAGTCGATTCACCTTAGATGGCCCGTTTCTATAAGGATTGATAGGTTGTGTGCCCCGTAACAATACCCGGATCAAAAGTTACGGTCAATTTACGGTCCACCTTCTTTTGACCCAACTATGTCAGTAGAGCACTATCCGTAGCTAATGGCTAGCTGACATAGTCAGTAGGCAATCCCCATCCAAGTCATTCATCCTGTGCTAACCTAAACGTAATAATATTAGAAAAAATTCAAATATAAATGGTCTTTAATAGATTAATTGATAGCAAGAACTAATAGTTCATTCCAATTTCCAACGTAGGATGAACCTAGTAGTGACCACTGGATCTCAACCAGAGGTTCTTAATTTCTAACTTATTATACAAAGTAATATTAATTAATTAATCATTTTAAGCTTTACTATATTTATATTAATTTACTACTACTTTCCCCAGTTTGGGTGGGATCTGAGACTAGAGTTGGTGAGACACGAGTCTAAAGGAGCCAGAATCAGTTTGAAGGACTGGACCATGACCGCAGTTCTCACCTTGATGCATGCATTGTATATCCATACCGTTCATTTGTTTTGTCAATTTAAATTAGGGCATGATAAAAAATGGAAGCCGATACACATTTTCAAGTTGAGCACACCATGAGAAACATTGAAAAATTTCAAGTTAACCACACCATAGAAAACGGTGGTTATTGACCATTAAAAACCTTTTGTGAGCCACATAAAATTTTGGATAAAGGTGATATTTTTTTTTTAAACCAAAAAAAAAAAAAAAAAAAAACTTTCATCCAAGTCTGTTTGACCTTGTCAACAGGTTGGATGGTCATCAAACATTACGGTGGACCTTGGGAAGTTTTTAATGGTGGGCATTTAACGACCACTGTATCCCGTAGTGTGGTCCATCTAAAATTTTTATCTTCTTCAGTTTTTGGACCATGCCTTAAAATAAGTTGTCAAAACATGTGGACAACATGAATATACAATGCACACATTGAGGTGGTGGGCTCCCTGGTCAGGGACCCACCCACATCGCTGGTAGGGCAGGGTGGTCAGGGTCCCACCTACATCGCTAGTTCCAGGGTCGCAGCCAAATCCTACTCGGTCTAGAGTTCGTTCAAGCCTTGATTTTGAATTGGTCATGGCCGAAATCATGAAAAATATTAATTTTGACCGCAGTAAGCCTAGTTGATCGCTTTATCAGGGCTTTAGATTGGAACTGGGTCCACAAACCTGACTCAAATTCGACCATTTTACAAAACCGGTAAATTAATTATACAAGGTTCCCATTTAGTATCCCCAAGAGTCGAACTTCATAGAAAGGTAGCATGGGAGGCAGATTTCTTGCTAAAGCCTTTCGCAAGAAGTTCTTGCAGTAGGATGCTAAGTGGGGCCGATCATGATGTTTTTGAAAAATCCACATTGTCCATCTGTTTTCCTAAATCATTTTAGGACGTGAGACTAAAAATCAGGTGATCCAAAACTCAAGGCTACCATACAAGAAGGAAAATTGGAGAAAGATTTGCCTCCAGTTAAAACCTTCTGGGCTCGAAAAAACAAAAAACTTAGCCTCATACGGAAATATTTTGGCTGTACAAATGTTTAATCAATGTTCACTGAATCTCCACTACTATTTACTCTCATGTGTCCCACTTGAGTTTTGGATCCATCTGATTTTTGGTATCTTCTCTTAAGATAATCCATTAAGAAAAAAAAAAAAAAAAACAAATGTAGGGCAGATTTTTCAAAAACATCATGGTGACTCAACCTATCATCCCAGTGCATGAACTTTCTGTGAAAGGCTTTTGCAGGAAATCCCTCTCCATTGGCTTGTACACCTCTCCTTAAAACCCTAACAAAAATGATGCATATTGCGTCCTGGCTCCACGGTGCGTATATTTTATATCATTTTAGGTCATGAGTCCAAAAATGAAGTAGACCCAACTCTCATGTAGCAATACCATAATAAAGAAGGGTGATTTAACGACCATCTTTAAAAACTTATTAGTCCACAAAAATTTAGATGAACTTAATATTTTTGTTTTTAATTCATGCAAGTAATCAATGGGTTGGATGACAAATAATCATTATAGTGGCCCATAAGAAGTTTTGAATGGTCGGTGTTCAATCAACATTGTTTTCTCGTGGTGTAGTTCACTTTATATTTGGATCTGTTTCATTTTTAGCCTCATGTCTTCTGAAAAAAAAAAAAAATAATAAAAATGGACTGCGTGGATAAAACACATATATCATGATTGTGACCACGTAGCAATGTCCATTAGGGGCGCAGATTAGCTACTGACAGGTTGATTAGGGAGACTCCCTACTGAAGTGACCTCACCAAGTTCTGTGGGCCCACTATGATGTATGTTTTGTATCCACAACGTTCATCCATTTGTCTCCCCACTGTTTTATGCGGTGGAGTCCACTCGAGCTTTGGATCTAATTCATTCTTTAGATCATGCCCTAATATGATCTCTCCAAATGGATGAACAGTGTGGATATAAAACATATATCATAGTGGGCCCCACAGAACTTCGTGATGTCACTTCAGTAGCCAGTCTCACTACTCAACCTGTCAATAGCTAATCTCATTTGGCCATCCGCATACAACAAAAATCGAGAAGCAACTCCGGAGCATTTCTCCTTTCCTCTTTTCAAAATGTCCACCTTGAAAGAGATCTTAACCGGCTGCCTGGTCGCCGCGACGATCCGGCTCACGGTACCGGCCGGGGTGGCCCGCCCGGCTTCTTTGGTTGGGCCAGCTCTAGTTCAATACCGGCTCAACCTCATGATGTTCTGCAAAGACTTCAACGCTCGGACCCAAAAATACATGCCTGAAACCCCAATGTCCATCACCATCACCGCCTTCAAAGACAACACCTTCGAATTCACTGTCAAATCCCCATCGGTCACGTTGTACCTAAAGAAGGCCGCTGGGACTGAGTGGGGCAGTAGCCAGCCCGGCCACACCATCGCTTCTACAATCACACTCAAGCATGTGTACAAGATCGCCAAGGTGAAGCAGTCCGATCCTTATTGCTAGTACATGCCGCTGGAGTCCATCTACAAGTCAGTGATTGGGACCACGAACGCGATGGGGATCAAGGTCCAGAAGGAGCTGGATTGATGGTGGGGATTGATTGATGAACAGTGATGTCAATTTTAAGGTTTTGAGCAGAATGATTTTTGTTTCTTTTCTGTAATTTTAGCCAACGATGAGTAATTCTAAGTTCATGATTTGATAGTGTCTTTTAATACTAATTTTTAGTTTACTGTTCTAAGAGTGTGGGCTTTCTTTTTTAAGTGCTGAATAAAAGCAAGACATGTTTGGGCAATGGTTTGGTCATCCAAACCGGTCATTGGTTGGTCCCACTTTGAATGTGGCCACCTCTAAAAACTTCAGGGAGAACAATTGTATCTGTTAAGCTGGTGGGCCTTTTGCTATTGAAGGAATGGAGGAGGGATTGTGAGTGGTATATTTTATCGGGGGTGAATTCAGTGGGTTTAGTTGTGGTTTCACATTTTTCCAGTGGTGTAGCTCGCTTATGTTTTGTATCGATCTAAATTATGTTATGTATAGTGAATATGAGGTGGCACAATGGATGTAGTGGATAACACAATGACGGTGGACCCCCTTAGATCAGGTGTCGGCGCACACCCTTCCTACAACATGATGATCCTTGTGGCATCTACTTCGTTGAATTGTGGGGAGAGGGAGAACATGATGATCCTTCTGGTATCTAGTTCCTTTGAGGGGGGATTAAAAATGGAGAATAAAAAAGACGTAGGACTAAGTCATGAGATGAAGGTATTTTCCTACTTAGATAATTGATGGAGAAATATATGGAGTTGAGGAAGGATATCCACATGGTTTGTCTTTATTGACTTAGAGGAAGCATTTGATAGGATTCCTAGATAATCTGGTTGGTGGTGGGAAAGGAGTTTCAACAAGACATATTGACATGATTAGTGATATCTATCGGGGAGTGGTAACAAATGTGAGGGCCACTAGTGGAGAGACAATTAAAATTTGAATTACGATTGCACTTGGGGTTAGCATTGAGCCTGTAACTTTTCACATTCGTTTTGGATGAGTTAACGAGGCATTTGCAAGAAGAGATCCTAATGTGTTTGTTATTTGCAAATGACATAGTTTTGATGTAAGACAAGGGAGGGCATGGATACAAAGATAGATTTATGGAGGGGTACTTTAGAATCAAAAGGATTTAAAATTAGTCAGGCTAAACCATAGTATATGGAGTGCAATTTTAGTAACAATATGAGTGAAAATGAGGAATTAGTTAAGATTGCTAAACAAGATGTTTCCCAAAATGACCACTACTGATATTTTTGGTTAATAATTCATGAGAGTGGAAAAAGATTGAGAAGGATGATGGAATTAAGAAGGGTGGAAGAAATGGAGATGTGCTTTCGGAGTTTCATGTGATCATCTTGAACCACTCAAATAGAAAGTGAAATTTTATAGAATAGTTATAAGATTAGCAATGCTTTTGTCGTAGACAAAATGTTGGGCAGTTAAGGAACAATTAGTTCATATGATGAGTATAGCTGAAATGAGGAAATTAAGATGGATGAGTGGCAAGATGAGTAAGGATGGAACTGGAAATGAATGCATCTGAGAGAACTTAGGAGTAGCACCAATAGGTAATAAGATGAGGGAAAGTAGACTTAGATGGTTTAGTTATGTGCAACGAAGACTAAGAACCGTGCTGGTTAGAAGGAGTGAGTTGGTACAAGTTGAAGGCTCAAAAGGATGTGGACGGAGGTAGTAAGAAAAGAGTTGATGACCTATAGTCTAACTAAAGGTATGACTCTTGATAGAGTGGAATGACGGAACAAGATTTACGTAGCCAACCCCAATATCGGGATAAGGCTTAGACGATGATGGCAATGACAAAAAAATAATAGAAGCAGAGGATGTTTGTATTGTAAAGAAAAATGTGGGTTCCGCAAAGTAATAATTACACTCATCCCATTGGTGCAATATACAAGGTGACTGTTGTGACTTGAATTTGGGATTTCTGCTTGCAAAACAAACAACCCCTTCTTTCTGGAATCCATGCACAGTGTTGTAAAAGGTAATTATTACGCATAGCTACTTCCACACTGTGGATTCCTTGTAAACAAACAAGCCATATCTTGTCAGTCATGATTATTACATCTTGTGTTGTTGTTGTTCTTTTTGGGTTTTAATGTTGGCAATACTTTGTGAGTGATGAGATCATCTCGAACTTATTGGCATGCCTTCAATCTTGTATTCCGCTAATCTTTGTTTCTATAAAATTGTCATCACTACTATAAAATAGACAAGAAAAAAAAGAAAGTTGAATTATATGACATATCTGTTCCGTCCATCCATCCATTTTACCACAACATCCGAAAAATGACGTAGATCCAACACTCAAGTGGCCCACACCAAAAGAAACAGTGGCCCCAAGAAGTTTTTAACGGTAAGTGTTTGATTGAATTTTTTTCCTGTGGCGTGGTCCAGTTAAGCTTTGGATATGCCTCTTTTTTTGACTCATGTCATAAATTCTGCTGGCATAATGGATGAACGGTGTGGATAAACGACATGCATCACGGTGGGACCCACAAGTATTTTGCAGCCTTTTCGATTTTTGCATAAAAAAGTAAGCAGTCAAATCAAATACAGGGAAGAGTGCGGTAAATACATAAGGAAATAATTATTACGCATTTACCGTGCATTTACCAACAAATTGGAAAATCCAACAAGCCCTAAATTGACTCTGAAGGAATGCAATTGCAACTATAGGGCTACTTGTCCATTGCAAATACTAGGATATACCAACTTCTGTCGTCACTTCCTCTTGATTAATCTGAATGTCAGCAATTCAATTCATTTGTACATCCAAATGCAGCCTTAATCTGGTGTTCCTAAAGATGAAAGTGTTTCTTGTAAAAATCTTTCACAAGGGAACAGAGAGGGTTTGATAAAACTTGTACATGGATCTTTTCTGAGCTTCCGACTGACCTCAAAAGCTATGATTATTTTACCCATCTTGCATTCAAATAGTATGCTGGGACCTTCTTGCATGACAATACTCAAATAATATATTAGCACAAATGGAAAAACTAGCAGTTCCTTAATGATGTTTTCGGTTTCTCAAATCCATTTTGATGTAATCTATTTTCAGCTCTCCTTTTCTAAATGGTTGACACAACAGCAATGAGGCAACATAACATTGACATTGACATTGATCTGCAGCATTGCCCTTCATAGTTACTTTTATTTTAATTTACTTGAGTTAAAACTCAAATAATATTCCTGGCATTTGAAGTTTGGTCTTGAGGTCAAATATATATGCATGATGGATGCATAAAAGTGGTTTGGTAGTTACTATTTCAAATGGGCTAAATAGCCATTTCGAGCCAATTTAGTGGAATCTTTGTATTTTGCTCATTCAGGAATGGGGAGCACTTTTTTAATTCAAGGTGGGTTCTGTTTAAATAGGTTCGAGGTGTCTCCTTCCCTCAACGATGTGCTGGGAATTATGGAAAAGAAGAAGAAGAAGAAGAAGAAGAAGGAATTGGTGTATTTATCCAGATAAGCAGTGCTCACTAACAACGTTGTTTGATTACATCTGCCAGGATGATTGAACGGGCCTCCATCTCCTTGAGTTGCAAAAGAAAATCTGGCAGAGAACTCTCAGTATAATTGGAAAGTTTAATTACCCTTCATATATCTATTATAGGTGGCTATGATCGCCCTGCTTATTCCCAACTAAACGATTCATTTAATTTGGATTAGTGGGATCTAATGTCTTCATCTTTTGTGATGTTTGTGGCTTTTTGGCAATTAGCATGGTTTTTCTCCTTAGTGAAATTTCATTATCAGTTTCCAAAGAAGGAAAAAGAAAAGGAAAAAGGAGGTCTGATGGCCATTTGCTTTTCTAAACGGGGCCTAAGCTATGCAATTTAGTCAAACACATGGTCTTGGTGTTATACATGGAGATGAGGTGATTAGACACTATAACCCTAGAAATGCCTACAACATGACATATACATACAATTTTTGGTAATATTAAAAGTAGTGATTGGCCTCTTTAAGCTCTGTTTATGCATGTTGACAGAGTCAATCCATCATTTGCAGTCAATCAATTATTTGCTTTTGCACTGTTCAGCTGCTAGGCAGGTTGGGCGTTTTTTTTTTCTTTCCTTATTTGGAGTGGCCTAGACATTTAATTTCTCAATAGGACACACAATGATGGAATACTTGGATGGCGTTTTTAAGATCATAAAGGAATTCTGTGGAAGATTTGCCTCTTTGAGAACTTGTGGGGTTTGTGGAATGAAAGGAATGTTAGAATTTTTTTTTATAACAACATCTCTTTGGATGAAGATATTTGGAAGAAGATCTAATGCATGATTATTAATTGGGCTCTCGCTAATGAGAATTTTAGGGTTGTTCTAAATTGGCCTTCTCGGGTAACTGGGGGATCTTATAACTGTCTAGGCTATGGGTTATGCTGTAAATCTTGGATTTAGGTGGGCCCTAATCCTTTAGTGACTAGAGGGTCATTGCTTCTGTATTAGATTGGCATTTTCACATCGGGCTCGAGTGGGGTAGCCCGTGGGATGCGGGGACACAAGCGGGGTGGGTGACCCATGTGATTTGGGGCCCACGGGGGAAGTCTCGTGTTCGAGACTCCTCACCGAGGGTGATTAATGCACATTTCACACCGGGCTCGAGTGGGGTAGCCCGTGGGATGCGGGGGCACACTCGAGGTGGGCGGCCCATGTGATTTGGGGCCCACGAGCCCACAAGGGGGGTTTGGCCGAGGTCCTAACCCATGAGATGTGAAGCCTGGGCTATGAGATAAAGGGATTAATTCGACATATTCTAACAGTTCAAGCTTTTAGAGCAACTGGTTAATTGTCTTGCATCATAGATCCACCTTGTATGTATCCTGTGCTTTGAACTGTTTTTGCTAGTTTGAATAAAATCGTCAATTATATATATATATATATATATATATATATATATATATATATATATAAAGTATAATATTCCATGTAATGTAGCAGTTTGAGAAGACATTATTTCATTAGCGCAAGCCGTTGGTGGCCATTGGTTCAGATAATTGATGAGTCAGTTTATGCACATGGTGTGAACAGGGACCATTCATGGTCTTGTGAGGTGTGTTTTGGCATGGTTGTCATCTAGCTCAGGTTGTTGTGAATAAATTAATAAATAATTTGTTAAGTGTTGTTTTTCTCTTTTAATGAAATTTTTGTTAATGTAAATTTTCGATGCTTCTTAAAAAGAAGAAGAAGAAGAGGACATGCCTTTCATCATGAGTTCCCCAACATAGGTCGTTAGTCTCCGGCTTAAGGCTTTAGAGTGGTGGACTGCTACTTTTTGATGCGCGCATTTGTGAGTTGGGTCGTTAGTCTCCGGCTAAAGGCTTGAGAGCGGTGGACTGCTACTTTTTGATGGGCTCCTTTATGAGTTGGGCTTCGAGATGTAGGAGGAATCTTTTGGACATTGAGGTGGATGAGTTTGTCCCCCTTTTGGCTTGGTTGCAGTTCGTTCACCCCATGGGAGGGGAAGACACTTGGGTATGGCGTGCCCATAGCTCAGGCCGCTTTTGGTAAAATCCTTCTATAGGTTGCTTTGTCCTGAAGGAAGCTCTAGCCAAGAGGGGCACGCTTACCACTTTTGGTCCTATGGAGTGCTGTCTAAACTGTTTGCTTTCACATGTTTAGTGGGTAGGAAGTGTTGACTATAGACAACCTTTAGAATTGGACCAAGTGGTCTATGATCATCCCGAACATGTGCTGCATGTGCAGGCAAGATGCCAAATCTTTTGACCAGCTCTTCATCTTTTGCCCCTTTACCCTCAAGGTGTGGGAGCATGTTATTGCTGATTTTGACGTGCTATGGGTTATTCCTTCCTCGGTTAGAAACCTTCCTTAGGCATGGCATGGGCGAGATGGAGGGAAGCATGACCGTTGTTCTACTTGGCTCTTGACGTTATCGGCCATGTGGTGCGTTGTTTGGGGCGAGAGAAATAGAGGACGGTTCCGGAATTCCTCTAAACATTTCGAGGCAATTGTAGAGGCTATCAAATTGTCCGTATCTAAATGAGTTATCAATTGCTCTAATCACTTGTAACAGGGTTTCCTTTTGGGCTGTTTTTTAGCTTTTTGGTTGTTGTACTTTTTCCTGTTTTTGCTTTGGCAAGCAGGCCTTTAATAAATTTCCCATCACCCTTCAAAAAAGAAGAAGAAGAAAAGAAAAAAAGAAAAGAAAAAGACTGCTTGTGAAGGTGTAAAATACATGATTCAGGATTGCTTGATGAAGCACCATTCATAAATCTTGGACCTTTACGTGTGTTTAGGAATAATAATTTTTTTAGTGTTTGTCTAGGTCACATTTGAGGGAAATAAGAACTTCAATTTCTCATATACCATTAGAAGCGGAAGCTGGTAGACACCTCAGCAGTGGTTGTTTCATTAGATGCTCTCTGTTTCTTACATGAACAAAGCATGCTAAGTTGCCAACATATGCATCAATGGAGCTGCTTTACAACTTTTGGTTTTGGATGGCGAGAAAATTTTATCTAAGGAAAACAAAGGGAAAACAACAACGGTGAGTGGCCAAATTCAAGTGGCCCTCTTGTCGCTTTCTCAAGAGCGAGGTTTCTTCATAGTTTCTTTTTTAATTTATCTTATTCCAGCTTTGTTGAGAAATCACCATCACCAAGTACTTTTAAAATTCTCTGTTTAAGACAGTTTGATTCAAATCCCATGGAAAGCGATTGACTTGAATTTCATTTGAGAAGAACCATACACGGGCAGTGTAGGTGCATGTGCGGCTTTGAAGTTTTTTTTAATCTTGTGAACTGAATGGAGGTGAAATGAAATTGCAAGTGGTCATGGGTTACTAGAGCTTCTCCCCTATCTAGAGTGTAAAGCTTATGTAAAGGTGTTTAGGCAGGAAGAGGTCTTCTCTAAAGCAATTATGTACAGGATCGTAGATGGTTCGCACTAGCAGTTCTGGGAGATGCTGGGGGATGATCGAGACATTTGTCCATGCGTGCCAATGGCATGGAGTTCGTTGGGCTAAGAGAAGGATAATTCTGCAACATTCTCTCACATTTTTATTTTATGGAAAAGAGAGCTTTTCTTGTTTCTTATTGTATTGGGAAGTGGGGCCTCTTCCACTTGAGTTTTGCATCTTCCTGCCATAGAATTTCCTCTGCAACCTAATATCGTCTACTTGAGTATTCACATCTTCTTGCTATGGATTTTTTTCCATGCGATGTTAGATCTCTTCCTTGTGTGAAGGAGTCTTTTTTCCTCTTCCAACTTTTCTTGGTATATGAAGATGGCTTTTGGCTTGGGAGTTGTGGATTTCTTTTCTTCCCAGAAATATTAGAAAAAATTGTGTAGTTCTAGTGATTTTTTTTTACCAGATTTGTACGTTTTTGTTAGTATTTGTGGGGGTTTCCCCTTGCCTTGTTTGCAGAATCTTTCTTCAACAAGAATTTCATGGACATGGGTTTCTTGTTCTTTACTAGATGCTATTTGGTCTATATTTGATTTTGTTCTTGGAATTTTTTTTTTCTTTTCAAATTTTAATTGGATGATTAGAATATCTTTTTTGTTTTTTAATCAACAATCTTGTTTTTATATATAGAACTGTTTAAAGTGATTAGAACATGCTGGTGTATGTTATGATCAATCTTCATCCACAACAAGCATACAAATGATGTGTATGGGCATATATATATGGGCAAAATTTCCATTATACCAGGCATATTATCAGTGTGTCCTATCAGGTTAAATACACCAACATGTTCTTAGAGATATCATGAGATAATCAGCTTTAATTAGCACATCATATACAAAAAGTGGGAGCCGAACAACAAGCTCCACTAGAAATATATAAGTCTGTGTAGTGTGGCCCACGTTAGACTAACATCTAAAATTGTAGTCCTTACTGCTATGCATGAAGTGCGGAAGCTTGGCGAAGCTAAGGAATGAACGGTATGTCCTAGAGGGGAGAGGGTGACTAGGACCAATTTAAAATTTTAGCTTTTTAAAAATCTAATAACCTAACTTAAACTAATTAACAATTAAACTAAGTAAGGCAATATAACTCTAAGGCTTCCAAGCCAATAGAGGGTCCAATAACATAGATTATAAATGATTTGCAAATAAGAAAGTAGTCTATAATAATGTATATGTGTGTGTGAGGGATGTGTTAACTATCAACACAAGGCAATCATCCAGTCATACATACATAATTAAGTATTTAAACATGTAAGCATAAATAAACAAATGCGTAAAAGACAATCCCAAACATAATCATATATAGTGGTTCGGTTACTTGCCTACTCCACTCCTGGCGGACACACTCAACCTATGAGTGTACCAGATTTCACTATTAGAGGTTTTAAATCAGGTTCACCTCTAACCTTTACAGCCCTACACAAGAACTCTAAGATTTAGGCCCTACACAAGAACCTAGGGATTTAGTGTCATGCCCCAAACTCGAAAATCGGGCTCATAGAATTCCCGATCACCGAATCTGGTGCAGACAGCCTCTGTAGTACCCCATTCTTGGCTCCCAGCGCCCATACATTAGGTTCCGATCTGAGATCCTACAAGGAGGATTTTCTAATGTACATTTGTCTCATAAGAAGCATAACTACAAGTTTACCCAAATCACCAATGCAACAACATCATCACATATACAGGGAAAAAAAATTTACTGTGATTATGAGAGTTCAAAACATACTTCACTCAGTCATAGTTAGTCAAGATGTATCCCAACTCTTTAGGCCAGATTTATGTGACTCCAACTGACTTGATTTCCAGATATTGCACAAGAAAGTCAAGTGTTGGATTTATGTGATTCCAACTGACTTGATTTCTAGATATTCATATGCTAAAGTGAAAATCACCTTGTTACTTTCTATTATCTGGGTTAGCCTAAAAATTATTAACAATGCAGGTGCAACCAAGGAGGCACATGTCAAGTACCTAACACAAAGGGGCCGCCTTAAGCCCATTGGATATCAGGCTATCAGCTTCATGTACAGGAAACACTAATATAAACATTTGAATACAGTGCTGAAAGGGAAAATACATATATCGAAATCAAAGCTCTAGAAATCAGTTAGACGCTCCAAGCTCAATGTTGCTGCAACCTAATGCCACATGCACGCATCTATCATGCATAAGCTTATAGAAAGCTTAGAGGGTGGTGTAAGTATGTGTGATGCATGTGCCAAGTATATAAATATCGAAGTAAGCAAAAATATTGACAATCCATAATCGTACAATATCAGAGTAATGCGGAAATATGCTGGTAAGTCCATAAATACCATTAGCCTTATCCAAGTTATACGATGCAAAAACATAATAAGCCAATATCATATACTGAGGAAACAATGTAGATCAGCTATGCAATGCGGAGACATAGTATGCCAAATATCAGATACCAAGTCCACGAATACCGTCAACCTTAATCAGGTTATGCAATAGTAAACCAAATGCTATGTGATGAGGATGCAGTGCAATATGCGATGCGAATGAAATGACCAAACTGAAGTGTGAAGTCTGGATGATAGTATGTAGTATCACAGGCTACAAGATCCATCACAAGAGAATTCTATCCAAACTAGTCCCATACCTAAATTTGGATAGTCATGCTCAATGTGGTATACTCCTGATCTCATGTTAGTCACACGCCTAACCGAAATCCTGAACCATTACAAGGTACACATATCAAATTAGTTGCCCAACACCAGCCCGAGGGGATAGTGAATGAATGAATGAATGAGTAAGATGTTGAGTATACAACTCTTGCTTAATAAGTCCACATATTAACACCGTACATTTCTGGGATCATCACCGGGGTCTAGTACACTCTACATGCAATCGCCGCCCACTGGACGCACAACCATGCAAGTGGAAGAGACCTCACTATCCGCCTGATCAGTAATCAGCCAATATCTACCAGATACGTCGATAGCGGACCCAATTACGAGCTGGTCAAACTCAGCCTAGTTATGCCTACTACCCTCGGGCGGGGAAGGCCACAACCCCTTCCCAACCAACCACGACACAGTAGGAGACACGACCTACTAGTATTCAGTACTCGGGTGCTCATGTATCCACTCAGTCTAGACGTTGGGCATCTCCTGGCCACGAGGTTTAGAAATTTTCACCTAGGGACATCTATGGCGCCCCGATGCTAGTAACAGATTTTCAGTGTCCCATCTGGCCATCCACGACATGCCTGTGGAGGCTACGGCCCTGATGTCGCTAGGGCGTACAGTAATCACAATACACAATGCAAGATGCATGAGTCATACAATCCAGTTATGCATCAATCCTCATGTGAGGCAATATCCGCCTATTAGAGAATCTCATAACAACCTGCCCAATGACATATGCAATGGTCAGCCACATCTCATAACAAACATGCAGAGGATGCATATGGGCATGTATCATGATGCTATGCTGTCACATACTCATAATCGGTATTGACAACCGTCACCGATAATCGGCTTATACAATCGGCCTTGATAATTGATCTCGACAATCGGAATCGGCCTCGATAATCAGCCTTGATAATCGAAATTGGCCTTAACAATCAGAATCGGCCTAGGAATCGGTCTCAACAATTGGAATCGGTCTCAGCAATCAGAATTAGCCTCGGTAATCGGAATCGGCCTCATCAATCAGCCTTGACAATCAGCCTCGATAATCGAAATTAGCCCCGACAATCGAAATCAACCTCGGTAATCGGCCTCGACAATCGGCCTCGGCAATCAGAATCGGCCTTGACAATTGGAATCGGCCTTGGCCTCGTCAATCGGAATCGATAATCAGCCTAACAAAGCGCCTAAGGGAAGGTCACAATGTGGGCATTTAACCATCATCGCCCATCAATGTAGACATTTAACCATCATTGCTCCCAAGGAGTGGCTCACATAGAGCCAAACGTATAGTAGGCCATGACCTCACACAAGGGCCTCATACACAACATAGTGGGCCCATACAATCTCAATAGGCCGCATCACATGGGCCTAATATACATCACATTGGAATGCACATATGGGCCTCTCATACATCACATCGAGCCTCATCAAAGGTTATGAACACATCATAGTGGGCCTTCTCACATGGGCCATATATACATCACAATGAGCCTTACTCATAGGCCTCAAATATACCATATTAGGCCTCATACCTGGGCCACAATTACATCATAGTGGGCCTCGCCAAATGGGTCACAAATATATATCACATTGAGCCGCACATATGAGCCTCATATACGTCACAATGGGCCGCTCACATGGGTCGCACCAATGGGCCTCATATACAAAACATCGGGCCTCATCAAATGAGCCATAAATACATCACATTGGGCCTAAAAAAATAGGCTATAAATACATCACATTGGGCCTCAAAAAATAGGCTATAAATACATCACTATGGGTCTCATATACATCAAGTCGGGCAACATCACATGGGCCGCACCAATGAGCCTCATATACATCGAGTGGGATGCATCCATGGGCCGCACCATCAACACCATTCACCTATTTTTAGAGATAATTTTAGAGCATTACCCAAAAATAAATCACATCGGAAGACCATCTGGACCATACCACAAATAACAGTGGAGATAATGATCGAAAGATTATCTAAATCACACCATAAATAACAGCGGAGATAATGATTTCCACTGTTTACAAATCACAGGGCCCACCATAATGTTTATTTTCCATCCAATCTGTTCTAAGGTCATAAAGACCTCACTTAGATGGAAAAACAAATTCCATACTGTTCTAAAACTTCTGACCCCAAAAAGGGTTTCAATGGTGGACGTTCAATCCCCTCACTGATTTTTGAGGTGTGATCCACCTAATAATTAGATCTGTCTTTTTTTTTTTTTTTTGTCTCAAGCCTTAAGATGAGCTCACGAGATGGATGGACGGTTTGGATGTGTCACATACATCAAGGAAGGCCCGGCGGGTGGGTGGCGTGGATGAAATACATACATCAATAGTGTGTACCACCGTCCAGCTACTGGACGGTGGATACAACACATACATTAGGTGGGTCCCACGTGTCAAGGACGGATGGAGTAGATAAAACACTTACATTACGGTGGATCCCACCAGGTGAACGGTTTGGATGTTAAGGTGGGACCTACACAGCACCGTCTAGCAACTGGACGGTGCAGATACAATCATACATCATGGTGAGGTCCACACGTCTAGAGATTGGATGGTGTGGATATCTCACATGCATCATGTGGGACTCACTTGTGTGGACAACACACACATTAGGTGAGGTGCATGGCCGAACGGCCAGGATGACCAGATACATCACGGTGGAGACCCACCGTCCCTACCATGGACGGTGTGGATAAGAACATATAAATCAAGGTGGGTCCCACCCCCACACGTGTCACATGTGTGCGGTGGCCCCACGTCCCAAATGCATGGACGAAATGTATGAAACACATAAATCACTGTAGGTTCCACCGTTTTCAAACGGATGAATGCCTAGGATGTAAGGCACGTACATCAAAGTGGGTCCCATCCCACACGTGCAGTACGTGTGGGGTGGGCCCCACACGTGCCAAATGGATGGCTACAAGGATAAGTACATATATCATGGTGGTTTTGCACAGCACCGTCCAGATGGACGGTGTGTGTAAAGTACATCTCGGTGTGTCCCACCTGGACGGATGGTTTAGATGAGCCACATACATGTGTGGGTCCCACGTGGGTGGGGTCTATGGCTGGACGGTGCAAATAAAGCACATACGCCATGTGGTGCCATGAGGATGGGCCACCATGGTTTGGATCAAGCTGTTATTTGTTTTTCCCCTTCATCTAGGCCTGTGTGACCGACTGGTCATGCAGGCCCCAAATCAGGATCAAGGTGGCCCACTTGTTGGATGGCATGGATAAAATACACACATCATAGGTGGGCCATCATAGAAGGGAGAGAGAGAGAGAGAGAGAGAGAGAGAGAGAGAGAGAGAGAGAGAAGGGGAGGGACCCCGCTACTATGGGCCCTCCCTATACAATGCATACATTAAGATGGGTCCCACCATATATGGGCCCTCAACTAGGCAAAATAAAAAATTTAATGCTATGAACACCCACCGTTGGATCTCCTCTTCCTTCTTCCACCAATGCATCCTAGAGCTTCAATGGAACATGATTCAATGGTTGAGATTGATCATGGAGGGTGGGATTCAGAGGTAGGAAGGTGGGCCACACTAGCTTCTCTCTCTTCTTCCATGGAAAGGCTTGGACGTTGGTTACTTGGAAGTGAAGAAAGAAAAAGGGAGGGAGAGAGGATGTCACGCCCCAAATCCAGAAGTCGGATTCATAGAAATTTCGATAGCCGAATCCGGTGCCGACAACCTCCGTAGTACCCCATTTTCGGTTCCTAGTGCCCATATGCCAGGTTCTGATCCTGGGATCCTACAAGAAGGATTTTTCAACGTACATTTATCTCGTAAGAAGCATAACCATAAGTTTACCCAAATCACAAAGGCAACATCATCATCACATATCCACTAATATAAACATTTGAATACAATGCTGAAAGGGAAATACATATGTCAAAATCAAAGCTCCAGAAGTCAGCTACATGCTCCAAGCTCCACGCTGCTGCAACCTAACATCACCTACACGCATCTATCATGCATAAGCTTATAGAAAGCTTAGAGGGTGGTGTAAGTGTGTGCACAAGGTAAGTGCCAAGTATACAATACAATGCCATAATCAAACAATATCAGAAATACTGGTAAGATCATGAATCATATGATATTAGAGTAAGCGGAAATACTGACAAGTCCATGAGTGAAACAATATCAGAGTATGCAATACAGATCAGCTATACAAATGAGGAGTCATAAAGATCCAAATATCAAATGTTGAGGATGCAATGCATTATACAATTCCTGATGAGTTCATAAATACCGTCAGCCATATCTAGACCATATAAATGCAGGAACACAGTAACCCAAAATGTCATATGCTGAGGATGTAATGTTATATGCAACATATGGTGCGAATGACATGACCAAGCTGCAGTGTGAAGTCAGGATGATAGTATGTGGTATTACAGGCTATGGGGCCTATCACAAAGGACCTCTATCCAAACTAGTCCCATACCAAAATTTGGATAGTCAAACTCAATGTGGTAAACTCCTGATCTCAGGTTAGTCATGCGCTCCAACTAAAATTCTGGCCATTGCGAAGGTACACAACAATTAGTTGCATACCACCAGCCTGAGTATATAGTGAATGGATGAATGAATGAGTATACAACTCCTGCTCGATAAGTCCACATATCAGTACTGTTCATCTCTGGAATCATCACAAGGGTCTAATACACTCTACATGCAAATCGTCGCCCACTGATGCGCAACCATGTAAGTGGAAGAGACCTCACTATCCGCCTGACTAGTAGTCGGCCAATATCTACCCGGCACGTCGATAGTGGACCCATTCACGAGCTGGTCAAACTCAGTCTAGATATGCCCTCTACTCTCGGGCGGATAAGGCCACACCCCCTCCCAACCGACCATGACACAGGGAGACGTGGCCTCCTAGTATTCGGCACTTGGGCGCATTACTCGGTCTCGACGTTGAGGCGTCTCTTGGCTACAGAGGTTTAGAGACTTTCACCCACGGACATCCAAAGTGCCCAGATGCTCGAACCAAACATTTTCGGTGTCCCATCTAGCCATCTACGACATGCCTGTAGAGGCTACGACCCTTATGTCGCTAGGGCGTACAGTAATCACAATACACAATGCAAGATGCATGAGTCATACAATCCATTCATGCATCAATCCTGCGCATACCATGCACTCATCTGAGACAATCTCCGCCTATCAGGGAGTCTCATAACAACCTCCCTAATGACATATGCAACGGTCAACCACATCTCATAACAAACATGCAGATGATGCGTATGGGCATGTATCATGATGATATGCTATCACATACTCATAATCAGATCGATAATCGATCTCGATATCACATACTCACAATCGGTATCGGTAACTAGCATCGATAATCAGCTTCGACAATCGGAATCGGTCTCAACAATCGGAATCGATAATCAGAATCGGCCTCGACAATCGGCCTTGACAAACGGAGTCGGCCTCGTCAATTGGACTTGGCCTCGACAATTGAAATTGACAATCGAGATCGACAATCAGAATCGACAATCGAAATCGACCTCGACAATCAGCCTCGATAAATAGAAATCGGCTTCATCAATCGGACTCGGCCTCGACAATCGGAATCGGCCTAGACAAACGGAATCGGCCTCGTCAATCGGACTCGGCCTCGACAATCAGATCAACCTTAACAATCAGAATCGGCCTCGACAATCGGAATCGACAATCGAAATTGACCTCGACAATCGGCCTTGACAAACGGAATCGGCCTTGTCAATCGGACTCGGAATCGACAATCGAAATTGGCCTCAACAAACAAAAATTAGCCTCATCAATTGGAATCGACAATCGGAATCGGAATCGGCCTCAACAATCGGCCTCGACAATTGGAATTGGCCTCAATAATCGGAATCAAAATTGGCCTCGACAATCGAAATTAGTGAGAATGGGCCTATCAAGGCCTAAGGGAAGGTCATAATGTGAACATCCAACCATCATTGCCAATCAATGTGGACTTTTAACCAACATCACTCCCGAGCAGTGGCCCACATAAATATCATTACATTTATTATAGTGAAATCACACATTACATCGGTCCACACATTCATTGGATTGTGCCTCACTCAAGGGCCACATCTATACCACATCGGGTCTCGTCATACGGGCCACAAATACATCATAATGGGCCACCTCGCATGGGCCGAAAATATGTCACAATGGGTTACGACATATGGGCCGGGAATACATCTTAATGGGCTACAACCCATGGGCCTCAGTACATCACAATGGGCCTCACCCATGGGCCATCATATGCATCAAGTGGGCCACATTAATGGGCCGCACTAATGGACCATCATAGATGGGCTACAAATATATCAAGGTGGGCCCTATCACATGGGCTAGATATACATCATGATGGGCCTCTGCAAATACAACAAGTTGGGCCTCTTACAAGGGCCTCAAATATCACATTGGGACTTATCAAATGAGCCCCAAGTACATCACATCGGGCCTCACAAAATGGGCCCCAATTACATCAAATGGACCATATCAAATGAGCCATACCAACTACACCATTCATCCACCTTTAAGGATCAATTTAAAGTATTATCTAAAAAAAAAATGAATCATATCAACAGGTCATCCAGACCATACTACAAATAACGGTGGAGATAATGATTTTTCCACTGTCAAAACCTCAATGGGCCCACCATAGTGTTCATTTTCCATCCAGTCTGTTCATAAGGTCATGAGGACCTGAACTAGGAGGAAAAACAAATATCATATTGGTCCAAAACTTCTGTAACCAAAGGGGTTTCAATGGTAGACGTTGAATCCCACTATTTCTGCATTGTGGTCCACTTGATAATTATATGTCTTATTTTTTATCTTAAGCCCTAAAATTATCTCTCAAAATGGTTGACGGTGTAAATACAGCGCCGGCATCATGGTGGGTGGTCAGACGATGCAGTTGCATCATGGTGGGACCGCACATGGCACTGTCCAAACGGATGGTGCAGATGAAATACGTATATCAAGATGGGGTCCTTGATCTGGACAGCATAGATGAGGCACATACCTCATGGGGACCACAGAACTTGGTGACGTCAATTCACTAGCCATATGGTGGGCATGAGGCACACCATCCAATCTGTTAGCAGGTGGGTCCCACATGGGGCCCACCATGTACATATATGTACATGTATGTATACACACACACACACACACATCACACACACACACACATACACACACACACATATATATAATAATAAAGTATTATATTTGAAGGAGAGAGTCCAGCGTCTAGATTGACGGTGTGGATTTAAACCACATAGGGTACATGTGATGGACGACAGGGATGTCAGGCACGTACATTGGGTGGATCCCACAGATCTTGGTGACGTGGATGTAGCAGTGCTGCTAGTGTGAAGCACTCCAACCACTGCTTCTCAAGGTGGGTCCCACGTGGGCCCATCACAATATTATATAAAATATATATTATATTATATATACATCATATATAATTTATAATACAATATATATTCCAGCGTCCAGAGGGAAGGTTTGGATATCCATCTAACGGATGGTCTGGATTGCGTCCCTCCAGATAGGAGCCCAGATGGCACCGTCAAGATGGCCGATGCTGATACACGACACAAGCATAAAGGTGGGTCCACATGTGTGGCCCACCAACGGCTTTGAATCAAGTTGATCTTTGTGTTCTTCCTTCATCAAGGCCTGTCCGTATGGACAGGTAGCAGGGTGGGCCCCACAAGTGGACTGTGCTGTGGTCCATTGAATGGACAACATGGATATAATATGCAAACCATCGGGTGGGCCATCAACAGTGAAAAAGAGAGATAGAGAGAGAAGTGGTGAGATGGAAGGGCCCCGTCACTATGGGCCCCTCATAAGATTATAACACATACATCAAATTGGACCCCATCATAGGTGGGCCATTGAATTGAAATTCAATGGTAAATCACCCACCTTTGATCTCTTCCTCCTTCTATTAATGCGATCTAGAGCTCCAAGGGGTGCGATTCAACGGTCGAGATGGACTTTAGATGGTGGAGATGAGAGGTATGAGGTGGGCCACACAAAGTTCTCTCATGGAGCTTGGACGTGGGAGTTGCTTGGGAGAATGAGAGAGATGAGAGATGTGAGTGATGGGTGAGTGAGTGATGGGAGTACTTGTGTAAGAGAGAGAGTTGACTTTAAGGGGGGTGGTTGTATTTGAGGATGGGTGTGAGTGATGGGAGTGATGTGTACTTAATTGATGTGATTAATGGGATTGATGTGATGTTTATCCTCGAACTGAATGTGGGCCCACATCTCCTGGCCTAGGTATCGCCTCGGCGCACGAGACGCGGCATCGGAACCGTGGCGATGGCGCGGTCACTAAGGTACAAGTTTCGGGTTGAGTCAACTCTAGAATGCGGGATATGACTTAGGATCGTGCGCAAATGCTGATTACAAGTCGCGGGTCGCCGGAATTTGACCAGGAGGACTGCGGAATTCTACAGAACGGTACGATTTAGGACACGGGCCTTACAGAGGAGATGGGATGGAGTGATGGATGGGAGAGAGGGATGGGTGAAGTGATGGAAAGTTTGACTTTTGGGGTTGCTTTTATACCTGGGGATGGGATATAGTAATGGGTTGAGTGATGGGTGTACTTTGACAAGTGAGGTAATTGATGTGATGTTTTGGGTAGAGATTTTCTTAAGTTTACAAAGCACGGTATTTCTTCAAAATATGCGCGGGCCCACATCTCTTAGCCCGGGTATCGCATCGGCGCATGAGACGTGGTGACAGCGCGGTCTTAAAGGTACAAGTCTCAGGTCGAGCCGACTCTGGAATACAGGATACGACTTAGGGTCGCGTGCAATTGACATCTAAGCATCGCGAGTAGCCGGAATTCGACCGGGAGGACCGCGGAAGCCTATGAAACAATACGGGCTAGGATACGGGTCTCACATTTAGGCCGTACACAAAAGCCAAGGTCCTACACAAGAACCTAGGATTTAGGCCCTACACAAAGGCCAGGGTCCTACATAAGAACCTAGTCAAGTTTGGGTTTGTAAACTCTTACACTCAAACCTACACAAGGAAGGAATGTACATGAACTTTACAAATTACAACCTTACTTCTTGGATTGAGCCCCGTTGGTGTGCCTTCTTGGGTAACTTGATCGTCACTCCCCCGTGCTTCAATCAGCTTCCCGTTACTCCCCTTATCATTTTGTCATTGCTTCACCAAGGCTTAACTCCACGATTAAACACCTTGCATGTAGTGTTCCTATCCGGTGACCAAGGTGATGGGAGGTTTGGTTAAATCTCCTATAATTAATGAGAAATTAAGATGCCTAGGGGATTCACCTGGATGGACACTCTAGAGTTTGATAGACACTTTGGATTTACCAATAAACATGGTGTCTATACTCTAAAGGAGGCTTAAGATCATGATCTTCTTAAAGAGGAGCTTGGAATGCTTATTAGAATGAAGATTCACTAAGAAGAGAGCACGAATATCATTTAGATAGAGTTTAGGATGTTTGGTAGAACTTGGGATGCACTAGGGTCTCTAAAATGCCAAAATCCATCATCTCTGCAAAGATCTAGATGTTAGTTTTATAGAAAAAAATGCTCCAACGGATCTTTAATGGATAGTTTTCGGTTCCACTGAGTGATTCTTTAATCACACCGAAATATATTTGGTCGCACCGAATTAATTATGGTTCAGTCGAACCGAATTCTGACCGAAAGTTGTCGGACAATTTTGGTCACTTTCGGTCGAACTAAGCTTATCCTTCAGTCAGATCGAACTTGACCTTCGGCTAGACCGAGTCCAGCCGAAGGTGGGACCGAATTAATTTTATTTTTTTGTTGTACTATTTTGGTAAGATCGGTTGGACCGAAGCCACCCTTCGGTCGCACCAAGTCTAGTTGAAGGCTTGTTTGGCTGGAGTGAATTAGCATGTTTTTAAGTCTAAGTTCACCGTCTCATTTTAGCTAGTTTCGGTGGGACCAAAGGTTGCTGAATTTTTTGTAATTGTTTCAGCAACTTGAAACCTCTTAAACCAATATAAGAGTATAAGTTTTAGGCTCTTAAGGTTTCTGAGATGATCAATAAAGGTATTACTAATTGGGTCCCTAAGATCATTTAAAGGTAGGTTGTTTTTGGTCTATGATTAGGGTCAAAGGCACTACTTTTACCTGTTCAATGCTCTTTGATGTTTCAACGTCGCTTGTATCTTCGGTCTTCACTTTCCAATGGCTCATCCGACATGTGACACAAGGACTCACGTTATTAACAAATATGGTGCATAAATTAGTGCACTTATAACATCGGCTCCTCATGTGGCCTACACATACAAATCTAATAACTAGATGTAAGGCATGAGTAAGATACATATACCAAGGTGGGGTCCACCGGGAATGACCTGAATGGACAACCCACATGCGCAATTTGTGTGCAACTAGGCTATCAATCTATTGGGCACATGGCCCATTGATGATATTCCAAAACGATTAGATTATTATTGGCATTAATAGGATGATCTGCACCGTTTAAACATTGCCAATGTAATCGACAATTATAAATTGGTAGGATGTGATCCTGTACTTATGGCCCATCTAAGTCTTGGGATTTCGTCATTTCAGGCAAAGTACATACCTTAATGGTTAATACAACTATAGTGCTAACATTAGATACACAAACTAATTAAGGATTTTAATTTAATTACAAACACTTGCAAATGCATATTCATTAAACTTAGGATTATATAGATTTTAAATCCAGGGTACCAAACATAGCCAAGGGATTCTAGAAACCTTGAATCCCAAGTCCAAGAGGGCCCCAAATCCAAGGGATCCGGAGTCAAGGGATCCCAAAACTAAGGATTTCCATGTCGAAGGGATCCCAAGTCCAAAAAATCCCAGGTTAAAAGGGGTTTCTACCCCCACAGTTTCTCGTGGTGCAGCCTACCTAAAATGATAGGTCCAAACGGATGAACGGAATGGATGGTACATAAACATCGTGGGGTCCCACGAGTGGCCCCAAGTGCTAACAAAATGGGCAGCACTCCCTGCCCATTTTTCCTTCCTGTGCAGTCGGCCCGAGATTTGGATGCATTTGATTTTTGGGCCTATCGCCTAACATTATCTGAAAAAAAAAAAATGGAAGAACAGAGTGGCTAAGTCACATACATCATGGGGACCACGAGTGGGACCCAATCCACGCCCCTGGCTGGGAGTCTGGCTGCCTGGACGCTGGCAGCAGCGCTGTTGCTCTTGCTGGCTATTGTTTTTTTTTTTTTTTAATATTCTTTTGTGATGCCCTATCAAGGTGGGCCCCATGAGTACGATCTACTCTGCTCACCGACTTGGCCATCTCGAGCGGGGTCTAATAGCTCATATTTGGACTGGTTTGGACAAACAAGAACTCCACAGGGGCCTGGAAGGTTTCAACAGTCGTGCATTATTTCCCTCATTGCAGTCCATTCAAGACTCCGATCTGCCTCATATTTCAGCCCATGGCATAAAATGGTCTTGAGAAACAAGTGAACGGCGAGAATTAAACATATACATCAAGGTGGGGTCCACGGATGGGACGCCTCCTCCCCACCTTTGCATGGCCGACGTGAGGGGTGCTCCCAGCACCACCGTCGCCTTCGGTGTGGTTTATTCAATGGTTGACTAAAATTTGAGCACTATATTTAACTTGACCTGGAAAGTAGATGGATGGTGAAGATCTAAGAAATAAAGCATGGTGGGTCCCACGAGTGGAAACCCACCTCAACCTTCCCATGCAAGGGCAGCTCTAACGTAGGGAATATCCAGTCTCTTGCACCTTACGGTGTGGCCCCCTAGAGATTTGGATCAGTGTCATTTTTGGGTCCAAAAGTAAAAATGATATGAGGAAGAGGATGGACGGCATAGATGGAAAAAATAAATTAATGTGGGTCCCACTCGCTCCTCCGAGTGGCACTTGCGGCTAGGCAGCGGGTTCAGAGACACTGTTTGCATGTCGCAGCCACGACTGCTGTCTCTTTCTTTCTCTTGGTTCGTTTTATGGGTGGTGGAGTCCACCTAGAAAAATCCACTCCATTCATTAGATTGGCCAGGTCATTGTGGGCCAATGGGCTTTGGATTAAACCAATTTCGGTGATTTCCCACCATCCAAAACTATTATCCATATCAACATGTTAAATGGCAAATAAACATCACAGTGGGCCACACAAGGTGGTCCACGTTGTGATAGCGTGCAGGGCACACTCTCCAATAGCGTGACCCACTTGTGGACCCCACAACATCACAATTTAAAAGAAGAGAAAAGAAAGGAAAGGAAAGAAAAGCAAGGGAAGAAGATCTGGCCATCGGGGTGGCCCCCGCCACTTTGTGGTCCACCATACACACCATACATGATCAAGGTGGGTCCCGCCCTTGTGTGCCCACCAAGATGGAAAAATCACAAGGAAATGGAGGGTTTTGATCCTCCTATGCATTCACAACGAAGGATGAACGGTTGTATTAGATTGGATCAGCGATTCGATGGCTCACCAAGCTCTACTCCACCCATAATCTCTCTTTTCTCTCATCTCTTCCTCTTAACCTCTTGATCTCTTCTAATTCTCTCTCAAGCTCTCTCTTTTATCTTAAGCCATATTTCTAATTTTTTTCTCTCTTAATCTTTTCCTAATTCTCTCTAATCTTTTTCTTTTTCTTTTTCTTTTTTTTTTTAAATTTCTTTCTACTCTCTTTCTAGCAAATGGTATAAATGAGAGAGAGTTAAGAGATTTTGTGGTAGAAATTTTAGGATAGGGAGAAAATAAAAAGAAGATGGAGGGGTAGAATTAATGGGGAGAGAAAGAAGGAAAGAGGGATGGCTAGGCATGGGCAAGACATGGGTTGCATGATGGGAGGCATGGGTTGCTTTGACTAATAGGAAGAGAGAAGCGAAGGGTTGATTGATCGATAGATAGATTGATTGATTTGACAATATTGAGATTTGTGCAAGTGGAGGCCCGTATGCGTTGCGTGGCCCACCTCGGAATGTGTCTAAAACTGCAACTTATTATCTAGGGATCACAATGGGGCAAATCGTGTGGCATTGGAATCATAGCACCGACGCGGTCACTATAGTACAAGTCTTGGAGTGTTGTGGCACTGAAATAAGGTCGCAATAAAAAATCATTGATCTAGTCCGCTAGGAACATACCGGTATCAAAGTTGAAGCATACGGAAGGTTTCACAAGGTTACAAGTCTTACAGACTGTTCTATGAAACTTGTAAAAGGTATTGCATAACTAAGGAAACCAAGTCGAGATAATCATATTAATCCCACCTTCCTTCAAGACTCAACATCCAAGGATATGAGCAAGTTACAAGGGGTGTTATGGGCCACACGAGCATAAGCATCATTACTTTATCTTCTTAATCCCTTCATGAGGTTAGGCATGGAGGTCTTAGCTCTAGATTCAATTGGATTTGGAATTTTCAAATTTGGGCCTAATGGCTAATGGCCCTGTCAGCTTAGCACACATGCATATGCATTTTCTATTTGTGAAGGACATGATTTGTGACTTGTCAGAACTCCGAATCCCATCACATCAGAAATTTGAGTAAATTCTAGTCTTATATCTATTACTGTATAAATAAGTATCCATTCTTTCAACTCGATGCAACCATCAAACGATCAAACACAATTGGATGCCTTGCAAATGTCCTAGAAAGAGAGAGAGAGAGAGAGAGAGAGAGCCCGCCCTTGAGCATTCACAAATGTCAATGCCAAGTTTTGGTAGGCCGCTAATCCACTTCTGACCATTAGTTGTGTAATTTGATATTAGGCCCTCGGCCAAAAAGCCAGGCTGGTATATGGTTTATATAAGCCACACCAAAGGAAATAATTAAGAGAAATGTCCAATGTTTATTTTTTATACAACCTAACATAAAGATTATAAGAAATCCACTTCAACCATTAGATTCCACAAAAAACATTTAGGCCTAAGCCCAAGAATAAGGAAAATCCATGATTCAGGTGGGTTACAAAGAGTGGAACTATTTGGAGGGTGGGCAAGGCTATGTAAACTGTTTCTAATAGTATATATGGTCCACTTAAATTATGGATGGGGTTCGTTTTTAATACCTATGCCTAAAATTAAGTCATGCAACTAGTAATCAAATTGAATTTTCAGATACATAAGTTATGGCTAACTTATCTTCTATTTTTCAGAGAATAATTTCTCTTCGTGAGAAGGGGCTCCTGGTAATGCAAAAATCTCTTGATAAAGGTTAATTTCAACTTTTCATCCCCATCCCCGTAATGAGAGGAACTCTTTGGTAAATATAGAGAGTGATATAATGTCATCGGAGTATGGCATGCTTACAGGAATTTTAGGGACCCCACCTTTGGTTTTTTACCAATCCATGGTAATGTGTATATGAGATTCACTCCTACCAGAGGTGTCCAATTCCAAGTCATGCAAAGGGGTTTAGCCTTGGGCTTGACCCTCAAGGCCACTTGTGATTTATATGTCCGCAATTAAAAAAACAAAACAAAGTCTGGACGGTAAGAGTTATCCTATACTATTTCCAACTACTAGTCCACTAAGATAACGAATGAAGTTGATTTTTAGGTCCGTAGCTCACCCAATTGTCAAGGTGAATTTTACGTAAATATTTTGGTGGTCACACTTGCCACCTTTCCTCACACGGCCCAACCCAACTTGAAATGTAACTGATTGTAGATTCCATACAGTAAGTGGGCTTTTTATTTTATTTTATTTTATTTTATTTTATTTTTTATGTTTACATAATTAAGCATGTTTACCAAATATGCACCCATGTGCAACGGCAAATGGTTAAGAAAATTATATGCCAGCTGTGCTAATTCCACATGCATGTACAAGTCAGCTAATGCCCGCGCGCCGGAAAGGCAGATGAGTGAAATATCCAAGCCACCGGACAAGTACCACTGCCTAGACGAAATGGGATTGCGTACCGAATTACTCGGCACGCTCTTATAGTACCGAGTAAACTCAGTTAGGCCTACCTTGAATCTATGTAGTCTATTCACACTGTCCATCGGTTTTTCCATCTAATTTAGGGGGTTGAGCTCAAAATTGAAGCATATCCAAAGATCAAGTGGATCATACAATGGGAAACAGTGGGGATAATGATTTTTACTGTTAAAACCTTGCTAGGCTCCACAATGATGTTTATTTGTCATCCAACCTCTTGATAAGATCATATAGACATGGATGAAGGTGTGTATATATATATATATATATATATATATATATATATATATATATATATATATATAGGGAAAAGGTACTATGCGACCGAGCAATGGGAACATCCCATGAGGTCGAGCTGTGTGGGCCCCACCGTGATGTGTGTCGAACATCTACCCCATCAGTCAGATGCACCATTCCATCGTGGGCCTAGGTCTTAAAAATCAAGTCAATTCGTGACTTGTGTGGGCCACACCACATACAGAAGTTGAGAGGGACCGTGCACCATTAAAACATTCATAATCATTTTTTGGGCCCACCGAGATGTGGTTTGCAAATCCAGCCCATCCATTATGTGTGGCCCACTTGGATGAGGGTTCAGACCAAGTTTCAGCAGCATTCAAAACTGAGGTGGGCCTCACCAAGTGCTTTTATATGTTTTTGGCATGTCTTCACATGATTTTAGATGGTATGGCCCAACTAAGTTCCGTATACGGCTGATTTTTGGGACATACCATAATTTAAAGGGGACCCATCAAATGCACGGTGTTGATGGTCAACACGCATCACGGTGGGGCCCACGCAGCTCGACTTCATGGGACGTTATCATGAGCTCGAGCACGTAGTACCTTCCCACACACACACACACACACATATATATATATATATAAAAGATTGATCCAAAACTTTTGGTGCTCCCAAGAAATTTTCAATGGTAGACGTTCAATTCAACTATTTTGTGTAGTGTGGTCCATTTGAACATTGTATATGCTTCTTTTTTTAGTGTCAAGCCCTAAAATTATCTGATAAAATGATGGATGGAGTGGATAAAATATATAAATTATGATGGACCTCAAAGAGTTTTCTCCATGCGCTTCGCATAGTAAGCTACTATGCAATCCGCTTCCTGCGTGGACTCGGTGGAAACAGATTGCTTGGTCGGTTACCACCCTCAGCGTATTGAGTAAACTCTGTCGGGTCTGCCATGATTTATGTATTTTATCAGCTCCACCTATCCATTTTACCAAATAATTTTAGGCTTGTGCCAAAAAATGAAGCATATCTAATCTTTAAATGGACCACACCACTGAAACAATTGAATTGAATGTTTACTGTTGAAATTTTTTTGGGGGGAAGGTTTGCATGGAGTTTATATTTTAGTTTTCCCTTAATCCATTTTTATATGATTTTATGAAGAGGTTGGATGACAAATAAATATCACTCTGGGGCTTAGGAAGGTTTCAACGGTAGAAATCATTAGCCCACTATTTCCAGTGGTATGATCCACTTGATTCGTATATATGCTTCAATTATGGGCTCAGCCCCCTAAATTAGATGGAAAATGGATGGATGGCATGGATAGATCACATACATTCAAGGTGGGCCTAATTGAGTTTACTCAGTAAGATAAGAGCGTACTGAGTGACTCAGTAGGCAATCCGATTTCAGACTCCGTGTGCCAAGAATCATGATGGTCCACACATTAGGTGGGCCACAAAACATATGTATAGTAGTTAAAAAGAAAATCCCCTAAATTTTCTAACCCGTCCAATTCCGGGTGACATCATGGCACGCCTACCGGCCAGGCCCACCTTTATCTTTTGGAAATTTCATATATGCGATGAGATCCACATCATGGATGGATGGCCTGGACAGTGCACCTCTTTGCCACGCTGGCATATTCGGTGGTGTATGCACGGGCACGGTTTGGGTGGATCCCTGTGGGGGCCACTGTGATGTATCTGCCTTACATCTACACTGTCCATCCATTTTGATAGCTGATTTTAAAAGCATGGTTCAAAAATGCAGCAGATCCAAATCTTAGGTGGACCATACCAGAGAAAACAGTCGTGATTGAATCCACACCATTAAAAACTTCATGTGTCTAACGGAATGTTTATTTGCCATCCAAAATATTGATAAGGTCACAAAGACCTGGATGGAGAGACCACACAAATATAATCTAAATCCAAAACATTTTTGGCTCACAAGAAGTTTTTAATGGTCAGTTACCGCTGTTTTCTGTATTATGGTTCACTTTAAATTTGAATCTGCTTCATCTTTCGGGTAACCAAAAATGAGTTTTCAAAATGAATGGACGGTGTGGATATAAGGCATATGCATCACGGTGGGCTCCACGGTCATGGATCCCACCCACCTCGGTGGATCCGGCACCCGCCGAAGCCGCGCAACGTTTTATTTTTGCTGACTTGTAAACGCGTATGGGACGCAGATCGGCTGTAGCGGGGTTAAGGGGACTTTGTATACCTAACCTCCGTGGGATCAACCATGATATACTTGTTATATCCGTTCCGTTCATCATTTTTATCCGCTTGTTTTAAGATATAAGCCGAACACAAGGAAGATCCAAAGCTTAGTGGACCACGCCACGGGAAACAGTAAAGGTCCCCACCATTAAAACCTTCCTAAGAGCAGTGAAAGTTTTGGATCAAGCTTATATTTTTGTTTTGCATTTATCCAGGTGGGACCCACATCATGAACGGGTTGGATGACATATAAACATATCGATGAGCTTTAGGAAGCTTTTAACGGTGGGTGTCTTTATCCCCACTGTTTTCTGTGAAGTGGTCCGTTTGAGACTTATATCTGCCCCATTTTTTAAATCATTGGCTAAGATGAGCTGGAGAAACGGATGGACGGAATGGATATTAGGCATACATCACGGTGGGCCCCACGAAGTTTCCCGCAGCCGGGTTCGCATCTACGGGTGGGCTTTAGGAAATCTCCATATATAGCAACCGATCGCTGTCTTTCAGAGAATTACAGAAAAACATCGAGATTAGGGTTTTGGGCTTGACTGGATTAGGGTTAGGGTTTTGGAGGTTCTTCTCTCAGCAGAATCCGAATTCTCTTCTTTCCAGGTTCGTCTCCAAAGTTCTGAATTCTTTCCGGTCTTTCTTGCATGCGCTTTTGTCGTAATTAGGGTTTTTTTTGTTCGAATTCTTTCCGATCTTTCTTGTGTACGCTTAGGTCATAATTAGGGTTTTTTATGGTTCAAATCCTCATCTGACTTTTCTGATTTTCTATTCAATTAGGGTTTTTTTTTTTTTTTTTCTCACTTCCGATCTCAATCTGCTGTTTTCAGATTTTCATCGAAGTAGGGTTTTTCTTACGTTGGAATCTCAATCCGAATTAGAAACCCTTAAACCCTAACAGTATGAGTGCTCCTGCTCCTCCACCTCCATTCTTTACACACCCTTTTCCCGGTAATGCTGTCGGATTTGGATCTCAAATCCCTTTTGATCCCGAAGCATCTGGGCCCGCTTTCCGCCCTGAATTCCCTCCCTTCAAGAAACCAAGAAATTCCGAAGACGCTCCCTTGTTTCCCATCCAAAACTCGCCTTTCAATCCCAGAATGCTTCCTCCACTCCCTCCTCCGATAAACAAAGGGGTAAACAAGATGTTCTTCAAGACCAGGTTGTGTGCAAAATTCAAGCTTGGGACCTGCCCTTATGGGAGTAACTGCAACTTTGCTCACGGGATCGAAGAGGTCCGGAAGCCGCCTGCCAACTGGCAGGAGATTGTGGCGGCCCATGAGGACGATCGGGCGGCTGGGAATTGGGGCGAACAGCAGAGAATCAATAGGTTGGGTATTTGCAGGAAGTTCTATAATGGGGAAGGTTGCCCGTATGGTGATAGATGTAATTTTCTGCATGAGCAACCAGAGCGGGTTAGGGAGGGTGTGGTGGCTAGCGTTGCGACTGTAGTGGTGGCAGGAACTAGGGGAACTGCATCTGAGCGAACAGAGAGCAATGGGTTTGTGAATTCTGGAGGCGACAGTAACTGCTCGAATCAGAAGGGTGTGCTTTGGAAGACAAGGATCTGTAACAAGTGGGAGATGAATGGTCAGTGCCCTTTCGGTGACAAATGCCATTTCGCTCATGGAGCAGCAGGTTTCATTGCATTCTTTCTTTTCTTAGATTTGTGTGCTTTCTTGTTATTCATTGAGCTTTTGTGTGCTTGTTGTACTCCTGTTTATGTTTAGTAGCCCTGCTAAAGGGACTCATTCAAATTCCCTGACTAAATGGTATGCTGCAGATCCTATGGTGGACCCCCCGTGATCCACATGATCGATGGGAAGGTCCGAAAATCTCTGTTCAGTGTCCTGACTTAGTAATACCACTCAAGTAGGATACATGTTTCTCACAACATCACCTAAATAACCAACCCCCTGTACATTTTCCATTCTGAATTCCATGATCTGGATTATGGGTCATTTGTAATCCGGATCACTGCATTTACCAATCCCAAATTATGGTTCTGTACTCCTAATGTAAATTAACTTGTCATGTCATGAACCAAGGGATTCATAATTCGAAATATGCAACAGCATGTATACACACACATTTATATATGCACGCTCCCATGCACACTCACGATAATACCCCGCCATGCCATAGCATAAGATTATATAGAGCAGTTGAGAAACTCATTCAACTCAAATTGTCGAAGATCTGTGTTGATTTTAGCTTTTGACTTGAGTTTTAATACTGAAAGCCTTCTAGTTAGTACTATTTAGCAATGGAGATTTTTTGGTAGAAGCTTTTTAAACATGGAAACTGTGACTGAGTTTTGAATCAGCTTGGACTATAGCCTTTCATTGAGTCTGAGTTGTGTTTGAGTGCACCTCCTATCCATGTAGTGGTGTCTTGATGTGAAGACATTAATGCAATTGAGAAATTGTTTCCAGGTCTATTATGTGATTTATTTTTTAATTTTCATAAGGTACTGAACCTAATTGATGTTTTTTTTTTGTGAGAAATTTCATTCACATTCATTTGTCATTCTTTTTGGAATCAAACTATGAAATTGATCATTCTTTTTAAGAGATGCCAAAACCACAGAGATGGGCATATCTCTAGGGAGATGATTCCTTAGCAGATGCATGGCTTGTGGAGGATGATGCATCTAGTGCATCGCCTGTGCTTGGAACTACATATTATTTGATTGCCTCCTTGTATTATGGAATCAAATAATTAACAATACAAGGATAGAAGACTTCTCGATGAAGTTATGTTGCCAGTTGAAGGAAAATTTTGATGATGTTTCCTAGCATTTCATAATGAGGAAGTAGCACACGCATTTGCAGTTACGCATTTTTATTTTTTTTTTAAGTCCAATTTGGAAAGTAGTGTAAGTGCAACTTGAGCCCAGACTCACAGATGAAAGCCAATTAAAGAAAACCACAATTTGGTTATTTTCATGCTCAAAGGACTAGGAGTTTCAGTTGGGTACGATATTGCACTGAAGCACACCCTTCACATTCAGAACAGAACTATTTATCTCATGGTTGCTCATTTATTAAAAAGAATACCTCATGCATACTCTCTCTGGTGAGAAAACACAAAGTGTCTGATAACAGAGAAACAAACATACTATATTGCTTTCTTCTTCTTCTTCTTCTTCTTCTTCTTTCTTCTAAATCAGTGCTATGATTTATTAGATTAAAAGAAAAGGATTGCAATCAAAACCCAATATGTTTCGTTCCACTATTACTTTTTCTTTGGAAATAAGTTGTCTTCGATGGATCTGATTTTGATTTTATTTTGTAATATCTGATGCTAAATTGCTTTGGATGTAAAATGCAAGGGTTTCTTTAGTATTGCTGATTTATTTATGTTGTTGCTTGTCAATTTGGCAGCAGAACTTCAGAAGTTTGGAGTCCATATGGAGGAGGAAAGTGGGAATGCAGGCATGGCTCCCTCAAAGCCTCTTCTTAGTCCTGCTGACATGATGTTGCCTAGCAAGGCAGAAGCGAACTGTAAGATGCAAGCTGAGGGTAGGAAGCGTCTCTCCAAATGGAAAGGACATGACAAGATCAGTGGCATATATGGTGATTGGATCGACGATATTCAACTTCTAAACAGGCCACCGAGCAAAGTTGCTAGCTGAAGTTGGCTGGTTCTGTTGGTAATGTGAAGAGTTAAAAGAAGTTTTAAATCACCATTCTTTGTTAGATCAGGAAAACCTTGGTGGTGTCGGTTCCCCATCTGATATGGTTTTGGCCTCTCAAGTGATTTCAGCCTGCAACGGCTTGCAGAGGCTAGGAGATTCTTTTTTTTCTTCTTCTTCTCTCTTTTTCTTTTTCGTTTTCTTTTTCTTTTTCAATTTTGAAGGTGGGGGGTTGCCAAGTTCTTTTTTCTTCAATTTAGATCCATAGGGGTTTTATGGGTGGGTTCTCCCCTACCTAGTCTCCATGTTTTTGGCTTCTCAGTGATTGTATTCCTCCTTCGAAAGCAAGAGATGGCAATTTTCCTTTTTATTTTTCAAGTTTGGGTCATTGATGTTGATCTAATTGGGGTCTTATTCAATTTTAGGTTGGGAATTTTGTTATATTTCTTTGTAATGGACAATTGAATCTTATTCAAAGAGAAAAGAAAGACAACAAGAGGGGGGAGTGGATACATAATGACATCTCCTTGCATAAAGGATTGGAGGGATCATACCGTATTTGAATACATAATGACAACTCCTTCCATAAAGGATTGGAAGGATGGTACAGGTAGATTAGGAGGCCTTGTGGGACGTCCATCTGATGGTGAAAACATTTTGCCAGCATTTCCTTTTATCAACCCAGCGGTTTGATCCTATTCATGGGTAATTCTTGTAAGTATCATTTGCTTCTCTTCCATGAAAGTTTCATTATATCAAATGTGGAGTGTGTCAGTTACCTTTCCTTTGGTTCTCTGTTTATAGTTCATTGAAGGATTGCACAGGACGTGCATGTGTGGCATACATGGAAGATCCAGGCCCATGGTATGCCTTGACCCAAAATCGATGCCGACTGCTGATAGTGGGGATGTGCACAATATTTGTGAATCATTGGTTGATCAAATTTTAACTGTCCAACTTTATTGTGCGGATGTGATCAACCTGATGAGTGAGCCGCCTATTTTGAGCATTTGTCCCACATGATCAGTGTCCCCGATTTCACACACGGATTGTTTTCATGAGACGAATGATCCGCACATGTACCCATCGGCTGTCTTGATAACCAACGCATGGTTTCGAGTCCTTGCCTCAGTGGTAGGCTCTGAGGTGTTTCAACACGAGGTCTTGGGTTCAAGACCCATACGTGGTGAAATCCCACTAGTGCGTGGGCGTGTGTCGAGGACACCCAACCATCAGCTTGAGTGTAGGATCCATCATGGTTTATATATGCCATCCAATCCTTCATTTGATGCGAGTCATCAACAAGCTGATGTGCATCAACATAGGTGGGCCAATCCACATAAATTATAAAGGTTTTAGGCATAATTTTACACCATATCACCTGATGAATAGTGTGGTTTCTTATGCACACCAAGTAATTCAAACCCACATGAAGTCGTTCACCCCACAGAAGTTGTAGTGGCATCCCTTTTTCCAGTGTTGTTGCTTTGGTAATTCTGAGTCACACCGGCATTTTCCAGCGTTGTTGCTTTGGTAATTCCCAGTGGGAAGAGCATCAAAGAGGTGAATCACATTCATTTTCATGTGTAATTTAAATCTCGGTGGAAAAGCAGCAAGTGTGGATATCGCAGATATGCGTTCTGCACAGGAGAGAGGAAGTCTAATGGAGCTTGTCGATGCCAAAGTTGGGGTCATAGTTCAACAATGATAAAGAGGCAATTATATCACTCTTATGCATCATTAATGCATCTCCTGAACTCTGGCCGACCATGTCCGTTGTGTTGTGGTTAGCATACTCCAAGGCTTGAGTAGCGTTCAGGTTTCCATTTTAAATTCCAAGTTCCCCTATCGATTGTTTGGAGTTTAGAGCCAGTAGCAATCATTACCGACATATCCAAAAAAGCCATAGCTTGAGTCCTAGCCCGAGCCAGACCTTGATTGTCTCAATGGATTAGCTAGGGACCAACACATCTACCCCCATCTCTACCCAATCAACGTTGATAACAGAGAGTAAAGATGGGTATATATATTCTTTGCAATAAAATGAAGAGTTTGATTCCAATGGATGTATTAGAACATGGATGATTTTGATCCAATTCAGCAATGCATGAATTTGTTCATAGCTTTTCATCTGATTAAAACAAATCAACTAGCTCTTACACATACTAAATAAATCTTGGAAGAAGAATCTATGGATTTAAAACCGAAGGGGTCGGGTTTGCAAATTGCTTGCACTTAAAAGCAAGGATTAAAATATGTGGATCAAGTATGGTTTCGGTCACCACCAACACATGCCTATATCACCCTGTATTAGCCTATTTCAGGCCAAACCAGCCGTACCATCTCATTGGTGGTTAATGAGTATCGGGTGGTACGTACCAGTTTCAGAGGATACGTTAAACTTTTTTGCCCAAAAGCCAATTTAGACAAGTCACGGAAGAATTGGTTTGATTGTGTCCATGCCATTACATTCACCAAACGACCTTCTAATCCTAATTTAGAGCATCTGCCCCCCAAAAACAAAAATAAAATAAAAAGTTAAAGCAGTTCAACCTCCAGTCATAAAATAAAAAATAAAAATTAGATAAATCCAGATAAAAAAATTTCTCAAATCACCAAAGACATTTTGAATTTTAAAGTATGATTTTAATGTCATCTACATCAATTGAAATTTTAATTTATTAAATATAATTACACTTTGCCAATCAAAAATAAAAAGTTCTGGTTTTACTAGGCCTGGCAACGGCAGCCTATTCAACAGGAAAATGGTCCAAACAATTCCTTAGCATGTTACCCCAATGATTTTTTTTTTTTTTTTTTATTATTATTATTATTATTACTACTACTACTACTACTACTACTATTACTATTACTATTATTACTATTACTATTATTACTATTATTATTATTACTATTATTATTATTATTACTACTATTATTACTATTACTGTTATTATTATTATTATTATTATTATTATTATTATTATTATTATTACTACACTATTATTATTATTATTGTTATTATTACTACTATTATGTGTGTGTGTGAGAGAGACTTTCAAATAGATGTTAGAAAACTCAACATTCAGAATATGGGTGGCAATGGGACAAGAAATCCTGTAGGCCAAGGGCCTGAAATCTAGGTCACATGCCTGGCCAAGTCCAATCATTAAGTTGGTCGTCATTATAATGGTTTAAGAACAATTATCAATAGTTTGTAATTGATATATGTGTGTAGTTTAAAAACAATTATTAAGTTCAGAGTCTTGTTTCAATGATCAAAACTGTCTATATAAGATTCATTGTGGATGAGAAAAAAAATTAATTGGACTCATTTCAAACCTTTTGATCCCTAAACTCCTTTCGTTACCTGGACGACTCTATAGGGCTAGGGCTCTTTCAGTCTGACCAGGGATAGGAATGGGCTACAGGCAGGACATGTTCTAAAACTCAGTCGGTCGACCTGAAAGTTTTAATTCAACTTGAGCTGTCTGCTGGAACTTTTTTTTTATATTTTTATATTTTTATATTTTTTAATTTTTTAAAGCTTGTTAGTACACCCCACTGTCAGACCACACATCACTGTTAGCCACCCCCACTAGGGATCGGTACCAAGACCTCATTGTTGAAACGAGGTATCTTTCACTCAGTCTACCACTTGAGCTATGGATCAGGGTGTCTGTCTGCTAGAACTTGCTGACATGCATGCTCTGTCAAATATCTACAAAACACACTTGCTGAGTCGACTTGAAAACTCAAATACCTTGATACAGCCTGGTGTGGACAGGGTCACCTGTCTAGTCAACAGGAATTTCATGAAATGAAAGTCGAAGCATCAACCTCATCAGAGATGATATGCTTCCAACAAGCCAAATAGCATTATTGTGCTAGTTTGGTTATGTTATTTACTTTTCTTATACTAAAGTATTTTTATCACCATATTAAATAGTTTAAATTTATAATTAAAATATTAAGACAAGTAATGACTCAGTTAAGTCTTTGAGATGACCAGGCCCAACTACACATCGAGTCAAGTTTTCGAAATTTTAAACTATGGACCAGGCCATAAGGGATTAGGGCTGGGTTAACATAACAAAGGCGTGTTAAAAGTCATCTTGGAACTGTGAAATTTGAAAGAGTTCATTTTGCCTTTGTCACAACTCAAGATCTAGTGATTTGTCCACCCACTAAGGGCACATTCTTAGATAGTCCGATCATTTGAATTGGGAGTGAGTTGGTTTAAGTAAAAGGCTCTAAAAGGCTCAGGGAAAGGATGTGTATTGAAGTAGAAAGAAAAGACTTGAACACGTGTGATTTAACTAAAGATATAGTCATTGATTAAATGAAATGGCAGAACATGATTCATATGGCGGCCGCAATTAGTTGGGATAAGGCTTAGATGATATGATGATGTTATTGTTACGACCATAAATAAGCTATTATCCCATAATTACATTATATTGACAACCTTTGAATGCATTCCACTGAAAAATTTTCTTTTCATTGTTCTAATTCTTTTTTTTTTTTTTTTTAATTTTTAAATGATCATAGTCATCCATTCAGCATAAGTTTCTTGGAATAGATGATACATCATAAATTCTTGTAGATATTGCACCTAATTCAAAGTCAATAGAGCCATTTTATCAGACCCAATCAAGAGGGCTGTTGAGGGTCAAATATTGCATATTATCCCCCATTTCTTATTGGATTTTATAAACATGATAATGCTTGATGTTCTATTTTAATCATATTTGTGTTGCAGGGTAAATTTAAGAGCTTGGATTGAAAAGGATGCTAAAAGCATGGATTTAACTCTCAAGAATCACCAAAGCCAAAGATGGATCTTATAAGACCAAGAATGAAGAATTCAAATGCCAAAGATCTAAGAAAACCAAGTGATGAATGAAGAGCATTAAATACTTGAAGTGAAGAAAATAAACTCTAAAAATCTACCTCTTTCGACTAGTTTAAGCCATCCTTCGACCAGTCGAAGGCTCCTGCTCAACTAGTCGAAGATTCTTCGACTCAAACTCTACCGACAAAATCCTTTAAATTCTCGTCATCCTCGACCAGTCAAAGGTTGTCCTCGACCAGTCTAAGGTTACGCAAACAGCACAAGAACTACATAAATTTGAGGCAGTTTTCGAATTTTTCTAACTCGGTGAGAAAGTTAGAGTTGTAAAACTATAAATTGGGGTCCTTAAGATGTTCCTAGGCATCTTCTAAAGTTTGAGTGGAGCAAAAGGGTGGAGCCGCCATCCGAGAGTTCTTCTTCTTTCTCTTCAGTTGGTCTTTTTATTTTGTTTAAGGGTTTTGAGTTCAATCATGTTTATGTTGGCTAAACCTCTTAGCTAGGGCTAAGAGGTGAAGCTTGTAGCGTGATTGAGATATTTGTTTTGTTTTGATTCATATTTTGTTGAACTCTCTTAGATTCTAGTTTGATTATGAAGGAATATTTTTAGTTTTTAATGGTTTGTTGTGACAAATTACAATAGATCTATGAAATCTTGAGATATCTTATTTTCCTGAATTGAAATTGTGAAATTAGGAAATCCTGTTGTTCACCATGTCCCTTAGGCATGGTAGGATGATAGAATCCTTCCTAACTTTCACAATTCTCTTATGATTGGCTGTAGGATTAGTAAATCCTGTTGTTTGCCTTGTCTCCTAGGCATGGTTAGGTGACGGAATCACTTCCAAATCTTCACCACTCGCATCCATTGATGATTAGATCCATGAGAAGTTTAAAGATCTAATAAATCTCTTCTTATCAATTGGATAAGATAGGACTCTAATTCTAGTTGTGTCCTTGAATCATGCAAGGTAGCTTCCCAATTGCTACAAGTGGATCCTTGGCACCCTAGTTACCACCTTTAAATTCACTAGTTTTAATTACTTTAATCACAATTACTCTCTCAAATATTTCAGATTTAAGTTTACATCTTCTTCTAGTTCTAGTTCTAGTTACTTTCAGAAGACACACAAGTTCAGTCCCTATGGATTCGACCTCGGTCTCACCAAGATTATTATTGCATCGCGACCCTACAGTTGGGGTTGTGAACAATTTTTTGGTGCCATTGCCGGGGACTAACGGTTGCATTTTCTGAGATTAGCTAATTTTGGAATCAGGTTAAGATTAGGTTTTTTTTTTTTTTTTTTTACTTTCTATTTTTAAGTTAAGGTTTTTCTGAATTATTTTAGAAACTAACTTTTTCTCTTTTTAAAAACTTTCTATTTTCTATTTTTAGAAACTTTTCCTTTTCATTTTTAAAAACTAGGTTTGTTTTTTTAGAAACTTTCCTTTTTCGTTTTTAGAAACTAGGTTGCTATTTTTAGAAACTTTCCTAATTTGTTTTAAGAAACTAACTCAACTTTATATTTCTATTTTTAGAAACTAATTTACTTTCTTTTTTCTTTTGTAGGATCCTAACATAAAACTCTCCAATCCGATAACTTCCTTCTAACTTCTTCTCTACTTACTTTCTATATTGCTGTAGGATTTTCTTTTATTCTATTTTAAGATTAGATTCAGAATTAGGGTTTCACCATGAACGAACAAGAGTGTCTAGAGTGGGCACGTAGATATGCTAATGAGAGGGTCCGTGAAGGCTTGTTAGATGATTATGTTAGCAAACAACCTATGTCTTAAAATTTTTATGAAATCATCATCGAGAACCAATTAGAATACAATGCTCCACCGGTTAAGAAGTCTATACGCGATCATATGCGGGAAAATGATTATACCCGCCAATTGAGAGAACAGTATGTGATTATTGGGGTGAGAACTATTATCACCCATCAAACAAGAAGAAAACAATGCATGATTATATTATGGTTGATAATGCGTACCAACAAATATCCAAGTTTCCCACCTATTACCCGTATGACTATGTGCGAGTGTTGTATTGTATATTTAGCACCCCTAGTTGTCAAATTTTGTTGTGACAAACCACTTTGGATTGATGGACCTGTAAAGTGATGGAAAGTTCACCTTCAAGTTGAAGTGATGGAAAGTTCACCTTCAAGTGAAGATGTGCTACATTCAAAATACCGTCGGTGGTAGTCAAACTACCACCCGGGCCCACAGTCTCACGAAATCAAGGGTGGGACTTACTTCAGGTGCCCTAGAACATCGACCATCTACCAAAAAGCTTAATTGGGATCGCAAAAATCTCACAGGACAATTCGAAAAGTGACGTCAAGCAACTAAAGTTTCATATATACAGAAGATTATACAGCTGGTGATACATGGTCACATGATACAATAGAGCTAGTCATCATCGGGTATATAGTCATCTGTATCCTTTTGACGAACATGTAGCCCCACAAGTCCCCCTCCAGCAAAACGCACATCGCCACTCAGAGCATAGGCAGGCTGCAAAATACGGCCGATACCGTACTGCTCACACCATGAGTTGCACTCCCTCGCTGGATCGACAAAGGCGCTGGCATCGAACCCTTACAAACCAACAATCAACTCCCGCTCGGGCACCGACCTCCAATCAGACAGACTAGACAGTGGACTGAGCAAAATGAATGGACTGTCAGTCAACTGTCAAAAGAGCCTCTCTCCAAGATACTACTTCTTTACGCGAGGATCTTTCAAGATGTGGCGTCATCACGAAGCCTAAAAAGCCTCCTGAGCTGCAGGAGTAAGCGCCGCATTTGACCGAAAGTACGGCCTGGTGCAGAACTACAGAAAATAAGGAGATCAAGGACAAAAGGCGAGTAGGAAGCAGACAACACAGGGCAGGGTAATTACTTACATCATCGGGGACAAGAGCATCGACATTCGACCTCCACGTAAGATTAGAGAATGAGCATATGCAGCTCCAATTATCCTTATACCACAATATCATGCATGGAAAAAGAGGCATATGGTCGATCAACGTGGGGGCCAAATGAGGAAAGTGGTCAAAGAAGCAGACCTGCACAAGGACGCATCAGAATCGCATCAACCATCTAGAGGCAAATGCAGACAAAAGGGGATTGGGCACGCACCTCGATGACCAGGTAAAAGCTAGTCAAGGATCTGTTGACACAACGGCTAGCCTGTACGGCGTGGGAAAAGTGATGTCAGCCACGAGCGATAATAGACGGGAACTCACCAACTCGTTCCCGTGACAAAATATTATCGCTCTTATAGTGTACAATATCAAGGCATGAGCCTTCATAATGGCCGCAGCCTCAGTCTTAGGAATGCATCGAGCAAAATTCAAGGACAACCAAAGCAGCTTGAATTGATGCCTAGAGAAATCCAAAGGATCCGGCATCATCCCTAGCAGGCTCATCTAATCATCAGCAGAAGGTATCGGGAGATCCTCCTCAAATAGAACAGATCCCCCATCATACCTGAGACCCAACTGCATATAAATGCCATATGAGGTGATCCCCCATTCCCCGAAGGGTAAATGGAAAGTATGAGTCTCTGCATAGCACCGCTCTATCATAACAGACAAAAGGGACATGTTCATCTTGCTCAAACGAACCCAGAACAGGCTAGTGAAAGGAGTGTGCTCTAATACATCAAAAAATAGAGGCTGACCATCCTTAAACCAATCCGGCCAGTGAGTCCTAACTCCACGCCCCCTCAAGATCGCTGGAGCACCACCTTCCCAAGCCACATCAAACAGGTGTCAACCCTCTCGAGGTACATGGCACGGATCTGTCGATTGACGAAAAGGGCCAGCCTCATTCCTACCATGGCGAGGCATGTTGGACAAGTAAGATTCATAGATAAGTATCATTCTCATTACAAAGTGTAAGGCTGAAGGCCCGTTGTTCAAAGTCCAAGAGCCCATGGTTTAAAGCCCAAGTTTTAAAGTCCATTTCCTAGGTCCACCTATCTAGGGCCAAGCCTACAAGCCCAACTTCAAGATCCATGGCCCACATGTCCAAATAAGGCTTGTATCCTCAATCCATGATCTAGGGCCCACTTGAGGAATCTAATCCACACATGGCCACACATCATGATAAGGAGTATGATCTACCCCACCATCAAAATCCACATCATTAGAACACTCAAGTGGGCCCTAGATTGGCCATCCATCTATCATCCTATGGTCTAGATCATCAAAAAAAAAAAAGAAGCAACAAAACACCAAAACAAAAAAGATCATAAGAGTGGGGCCCCTTTTCTTATCACACCCCACTCTAAACAAAGTCACCAAAAAATCACAAAAAAAAAAATAATAATAACAATCCTTTGCCTAAAAGAGGAATTTCCAGCAAGATCTAGTGGCTAGAAATCAAGCCAAAAATAATCAACGGTCCCGATCATGGCTCTCCTAGGCCTAAAAAGAAGATCTAAACCCACCAATGGGTCCTCTAAGCACCCCACAAATGTGATTCAACAGAAATCCAGCAAATACAAACAGCAAAATCATCAATTATCCACCTGAAAAATGGAGAAGGAAGAGGAGCAAGGAGAAGCTATAAAAGGAGCAAAAACCACCAGGCAAAACCTTCCAAGGAGCTACAATGGAGTCCCTGGATGGATTCGAAAGAAGCTGAAATAAGGATTGGGAAGGCCATGATCAGGCCAGCATGTAAACGGGTGCATGGTGGTAATTGGACTGCCGCCCTGACTTAGAAATCCATGCAATAGCCCACTTGTCCCCTTTATAAAGATGGGATGGACGACCCTCCACCAAATTTGACCGAGAAAAGCATGAAAAGCAAAAAAGGGAGATTCTTCTCATGAGAAGACTCCAAAATCTCACGAGAAATTCTAAATCTTGCAAGAAATTGGGAATCTTGACAAATTGAATGATAAATTGCTGAAAAAAATGAAAATATCAATAGAAAATCACATAAAATTACAAAATAAAAATAAAAATCAAGGTTCAATGCCCTAGTAATTTATTAGTGGAGGCCATCTGACATTTGATCCAGATGACACAATAAAAACCGAACGACGACACCCACCTGCGAGATCAAACGGATATTTTTTTAAAAAAATCAAGAATTACTTTCAAAATAAAATCCCCAAGGAGTCTATTTCCAAAGAGGATAGTTTCCAAACAAAAAATTTTCATAAGCGCACGCGGCACGCAGTACACTGAGGAATCTTCTATATTCTCCAATTGCGGTGAGTGCAAATAGTAAAATAAGATTCGATCCCTTCCGATTTCCCCGGAGGATGATCGATCCGTACATAGTATAAGTACAGTTGGCCTGATTTCTATATCTGGACAGTCATACGAATCAAATGCAACTAAAAATAATTTGATCTATCTCTAGAAAGAATAATCAAACACAAAGTAAAGATAATCTATTGTAACCAAATTATCAGAATCAGCAGACTGCATGGTAAAAGATTACCCACACATACCTAGTCTAGGATGCTTGGAAAGTCTGATCGAGTCTAAGTCGGTGTAGTGAGTTCCCCGTAAGGTCACATAACGCGCAGGGTAGCTAACCACTTTAACGAGCAAACGGAACAAGTATTCCTAGGGTGATTATGTAGCAAAGGAAACGGACAGTACGGGACTCCTTCTAAAGCCGCAAAACACGCAGAGGCCCTACTTTTCAGACTTACCCTCCAATGCTATTAACAATCTAACGTGAAAAGGTTGTGATTGGTGACCCGTAATGCCACATGCACGTGCAAGGACAATCACAACGTTTTCCTCAAACCCTCATGATATGTGCAAGTCATCTCTTTTCCAAACAGTCAACTGACAATGATACAATGTCAGGCAATAGATTCGAACCACTACTTTTTCTAGTTAGAAGGGTGGGGTATCCACTCGCTTTGGCGCTTGATTGCTCACAACCTTGGCCAAAGAGGGGAATCTGTAGACACCCCACCCAGGCTGATATCTTGAGAAAGCTAGAACAATCTGCGAACCATGGTCTAATCCAAACCAAACCCTGATCCCAAACCCTCATCCCAGAACCAAACCCTGATCCAAAACCCTAATCCTGACCTAAGCCATCATGAGCCATCATTCAAAGCCAAAGCACACCCATTTGAGCTTAAAAGACCAAAAAGTGGACTACTGAACAAAGCATAACATCAGATAAGACCCACCGGTCAAGGCCCGACTCGAACCAGACTACCGCCGGCGGTAATCCAATTACCTCCGCGCATGAGACATGTGTGTCCTCCGAGCAACAGCTATCTCTCATCCTAAAAGTCAACTTTCCTCTAAATTTACCCCCCCCCCCCCCCCCCCCCCCAGCCTACCACATTTACCATTTTACCAACCCTAAGAGCCAATGAGAGCCCGCCACATGGCATTCCTCTCTCCTCAACCAATCCTAAGTTGTCATGTTAGCTTTTACCCTTCATAAGCCTAACAATTACCACATTGCCATCAGAAAAGGCTATAAATAGTCATCTCTTCTTCACATTTCAACAACAATAACTCCTCATTCCTTGAGAGAGAAGAGAGAGAGAGAGAGAGAGAGAGAGAGAGAGAGAGAGAGAGAGTGTGTGTAAGGGTGAGAAGGAGCTCTCAAGCTTTAAAGTTCAAATTTTTTAGCTACCCCTTAGCCCCCTTAACCTCCTCCCAACCATCTCAACCCTACAGTCTTGCTCGAATTAGTCATAGTGTACTCCATGTTCTAGCCATTTCAAGAGCAAGCCAAAGACCATCTTGTTTACATACAAGTATTCATCATGACATTTATTCCCTTCTCAACACCCCCCTCCCCCCACTTTTCTAGATCTTTAGTGAACGTATGCTCTGACTTACCGTACATCAGATCCTGTCACATTAGAAATTCCTAGCAATCTAGTCCATTTTTCTTCATCTTTTAGCATAAGCATCATTACATCCACCCTCTAGACATATCATTGAACGTATGCTCTATGGCTTGCCGAAATCTCGGATCTTACTACATCAGAAATTTGTGTGTGTCTAGTCCTAATCCGACCATATCATTTATTCCTTAAGATTTCATACCACACTAAGTAGAGACTGTACATCTATGCGGGCAGAGAAGGCGTCTAACATCTTCCCTCTTTGTAACTGAGGTCCCTTATCCGAAATCCCAGATCGCAAACCAAGAGTTAATCTAAGGTAGGAGAGTCTTTGAAATTCTCCAACCTTACGTATTCCGCGGGTTATAGCCGACTGCGGGATTCTGAGGTTAATTGGCTAGTGGCGACTCCAACATCAACAAATTAGCCTAATCACTCCCACCACCAAACTAACACATAAATCAGCGTGGGCGCTGATTTCCAACCATCACAGTCGTCCACCCGAATGCCCGTGTATGTCACGACAAAGCCTCAAAATAGCAGGTTATCGGTCAAAAAGCTACGTTTTTTTAAATTGAGATATAACTTATTTCGGTTTACACTTGAAGGACCTGTTTGAGGTGTTACATATGGCTTGCTTCGTCTTGAATGTATATCAAAATGTCATCAAAGTAGACTACTATGAAATGCCCAATGAATGGCTTTAGAACTTGGTTCATTAACCTCATAAATGTACTAGGCATGTTCAAAAGACTAAAGGGCATAGTCATCTATTCATACAACCCTTCCTTAGTCTTAAAAGTTATCTTCCACTCATCACCCTGCCGTATTCGAATCCGATGGTAGACGCTCAAGTAGAAAATAATTTCACACCCTCAAGCATATCCAACATATTATCCAAAAGAGGTATGGAAAATTTGTATTTTATGGTAATCTTGTTGATAACCCATTTGTCAACACACATGTGCCAATTCCTATCTTTCTTAAGGGTTAATAGGGTCGGTATGACATATGGGCTCATGCTTTCTCCCATTAGACCCTTATGGATCAATTCATCCACTTGCTCTTATAGAATATTTCACTCCTTTAGACTCATCCGATAATGAGGAAGGTTAGGTAAGTTGGACTTAGGGACAAGGTCGATATGGTGGTAAATATCTCTCGTGGGAGGTAATCCATCAGAAAGGTCATCGGGCCAAATTTCTTTGAATTCATACAGCAAGGATTTTAGTTTCTCAAGAATGATTGCGGGCTCGAGTTCCTTTCCCTTTACAAATAATGCATAGGCTTGTCCCGTCTCTTTGGATTCGTCTACAAAGTTCGTATGATTAAGAAAAAATGGCCCTCAACTTTTTAAGTTTCAGGTGGTTCTTCTGGATCTATAAGGGATAGTATGATTTTTCGTCCGTCCTTAACAAAAATGTACACATTATCTCACCCTTTATGAGTGGCGTTATGATTAGATTGCCATGGTCGACCAAGTAGAATATGATAGGCTTCCATGTCAACGGCATCACATACTAGGTTTTTATAATATTTACCGATTGAAAAGGATTTAGTGCACTATTCAGTTACCTTCATCTCGCTGAATTTCTTAATCCAACTGATTGTATATGAGGAGGGGTGACGCTCTGTTTTCAACTACAATTTCTCCATCATGACCTTAGAGACGATGTTCTCACTGCTCCCACTGTCGATGATCACATCACAAACTTTTTGATTCATTATACACCTAGTTCAAAAGATGTTTTGTTGTTGTAGGGATACCTCCTTCCTTGGTGCATACAATAGTCACCTTAGAATGAGCGATTCATCGTGATCCTATGGAACCCAATCTATCTCATCCACTTCATCTTCTGTTGCATGCTCCAATCCATCAACATCTAGATCTTCATCAGTGTTTTCAGCACTACCATCATTGATGGCGAGGTTAGCCACTTGTCGCTAGGGACAAATGCTTGATAGATAACATGGTTGGCCACAACGATAGCAATGGTTGAGCCTTGGCCGACCATAGGAGTTTGGGATCCTGCTCAGACTGGCAGCAGTCATTATGCCCCTTTGGGGCCTAACTTTCCCGCTTCCTGGATCTCATTTCGTGGGTGTAGGAGGTTGAGTGCTTGCTCTTACAAGTTCTTTCTCCTTGGCCTGTGAAGCTCAATGGGACGGACTCGCCATGACGACCCTAGTGGTAGGATAGGTCCATGTGTTGGGATGCTCAAGTTATGCTTCTGCTCGGGTAGCCAACTTAATTGCATCATTTATCATCCACACGGGTTGCATCTGGACCCAATCCTGGATCGTCATACACAACCCATTGTTGAATCAGGTGTAATATCCCAAAAAATTTCGTGCAAAGACCCGAGCACCACCTCAATCAGGTTTCTCGTAGGACTCAATCCTTTAGAAGTTATATGTGGAGTAACTAGCGCTAAACTCGATTACCTGTGAAATTGGTACCAATCACTTTAAATTCGATCTGTAAGACCCAAAACCTGTAGAATTATTAGCGCTACGTTACCCTGAAATTTAGGATTCAACGCTAAATTCAGTTGCTCTCGGGAGTACTTGAAAACTTTGTATCAGACCTGGACCGTGCGTCGAAAGTCCGATAGCGATGATCTTAGACAATTATGATCACCTTGTTGGGCTTGACAATCACCTCAAAAATCAAGTCCAGATGATGTCCTGAGACGATTTGCTTGAGTCCGGAGTAAAGAGTGTGAGAAAGGTAAAATTGTTTAGAAATTAAATAAGAATTTAAGAAAACTGAGTCGTGTCGCTTGCGCGCCGATTTTAAGCATTCTGACCGTTGGATTCTGACCCAAATTTACCCTCGGATTAGGGAAGATGGCCTACACATGTTAAAGTGCTTGTGGCCCTGATCGAGTTTCGATGACCGTTGAATTGAAATTGGTCCGCCATGAACAATCTGGAAACCCGATCGGACTGAAAATTTAACTTTCTTAAGATCCAATATTAGTGAGCTTAAGTCTGACCACACTCAGAAAAAGGACCTCCAGAAATGCTCCATTGGATCGAAATAGACCCGATTTGGTTATAACCTAAGTATACCTTGGTCCTGGGGCTATTTCCATCAATTTTAGGCCTATATAAAGACCTTAAACCCTCACTCTCAAACTCTATACGAATTTTCTAAACCCTAGCTAAGAAAGAGAGAGAAAGAGAGAGAAGTTGGTGAATCATCTTGGCATTCTTTCCAGTTACTCGGCGTACTTAATCCATTGCATCTGAATCATTATTCCGACGATTCTAATCTCATTCTTGGGTAAGTCAATCAAACCCTAACCTGTTTTGGAGCTTAGAATAGTCTAAGTGTTGATGTAGTTAATTTAATTCATGCCTTAGGTTGTCTAGTCGCCGTTGACGAAGGCTTATCGTCTAAATCAGATCTGTTACGCACTTTCTGGTTTAAGGTGCGGACTATATTCGTATAGATTATGGTTTTCAAAGCTTTCAATGTCACTTAATGATTTATTATTGACGTGGGTGCCATTTCACATGCCAAATGCAATATCTGTTTCATTTTACGCATATAGATAATCTATGTTGTAAGTAGTGTGATTTATGTGTTTGTTGAAATGTTTGTATGCTTTTGGAATTTGGCGTTGTGATTGCCATGATAAATTCTCATAGGAATATGATTGCTATTTATGCGACAACTCCTTGTCAAAAGGATTTGCCCTAATATGTACTATGGCCGGCATATGTGATGTATGTTGCCAAGTGTAGTCTAAGTGTTTGTGGAAATGTCTGAATGAGTTAGTACTTAGTAAGGTGTGAACCATGAGGCAGTTGAGATATGAAATCCCAATTACCTTACTTATGTGTACTAGTTCCTCCATGAACTGCTTAGTCTAACTATCCATGTTGATTATGTGTATGATTTCCTCCATGCAAGTTGTTAATTTTACCGCTTTACTTATGAAATGCATGTGTATGGATTCTCATTATCTTGCATCTTATAACATGTTTGCTATTATGGTTGAATCTATATGGGGCCATGTTATGGTCCAGGCAATCGGTAACAGACATTGAGATCATGGTTGAGATTCATTCGTCACGTAGGACGTGTTTGACGAACCTGAGTCGTATTAGGGTTGTCGGTAGTGGTTTGGCCACACGGAGTATTTGCGCACTTCATGTCGTTCAACTCAACATGCGCTTGTGCTAGTCGAGCTCGTCAAATAACCCGATTGGCCCGGTGGATGTTCACCATGTATGGACGCTACTGTTTGAATCTATGGTACCAAACTTACCAGTGCAATCCCGTTAACCATTGTACCTTGATCCGCTAAGACTCATGAGCCGGGCATGGTGGTATGGGACACCGTGGTCGAGCTGTCGGCCTACGCTAGGGCGACGAGCCTCCCCGTAGTGACCAGTGAGCAATTCAGACTCGTGAGCCAATTATGGTGGTATGGGACACTATATTCGTGTTGTCGGCCTACATTGATTGGTGACGAGCCCTTCGTAGTGACCTCGAGTCTACCTTGATACTGCATTGAGGCAACAAGCCTTATTATAGTAACTAAGGTATGATTAGGCATGCATTGATTGGTGACGAGCCCTTTGCAGCGACCTAGAACCATAATATCGTATGAGATTGTCTAGGACTGACGACCCTAGAATGGATCACTGTTTGGGAACCGATATAAGGAAGGTACCTTAGCTTCCCAATCTTGTTGTATGAAAAGAACTAATAACAACTTGGTAATCATATTCATGCACCGCATTGTATGTGCCTTGACGTTGTGGAGCACTGCGAGAGGTTGTCATGCGTACCGTAAGATGAAGACGCTGAGAGAGTGCAGGCGAGGGCATGCATCATTTCTACATACATCCTTGCATTAACAAGAGTAATTAGGACATGTTTGATTGTATTGCCTTATCATTACTGCTTGATTGAATTGATAATATGTTAACTCTTACTGTATAGTTCCACTGAGTTGATCACTCACTCCCACATTCTGGGACGGTGTTTCAACACCAACCAGACTCTGTCTTAGATGCAGATGATGATGCGACCCCCGAGGCAGAGCAGGAGTATGAGGATGATGAGGAGGCGTTCTCCTCTATGCAGTTCTCAGGCGGGTTCATGTGAGGCGTGTCCTAATTTACGGGGATTCAAGGTTTATTTTGTAATGGTTTATTTCATTTTGATACTTATATTTTGAGACAAACACTTGTAATTATGACCTGACAGAGCATAGATATCTCAGGGACTTATACATATACACATATATTTCTTCAGTCTTTCGCTTGCGTCTTTCACCTATCCCTGGATTATGTTTGCAGTTTAACTTAATCTACTCCATGTTTTATGCACTATTACAGACAACATACATCCATCATTGCATATGTTGCATAAGTGATGTTTTGAAACTCGGGAGAGCTGAGTTATGCTCGACCCCCGAATTTCAGGGCGTTACATCAGGAGACTTGTTGTGGTTTAGTTTTGACCAAATCATTACGTGCCGCCAAGCGGTAGAATTCTTTTGCATAATCTCTCACCAACCGACTACCTTGCTGACAATTTTGATATTGTTGGAATGGTACCTAACGTAGTCGCTAGGGAGGAATTGCGCGCGTAGTAGCTACTTCATTTGCTACCATTTACGGATTGGTGCTTTCATATGTCTCATCCGTACGAGCTGCAGTTGCTCCCACCAAGTTAAATATATGCCCTTCAACTTGTAGGCCACAAGCTTAACCTTTTTCGCTTCAGCGATTTTCATATAGTCATAGAATTTCTCAACTTCATAAAGCCAATTGAGGAAATCCTCAATCTGAAGTTGGGCATTGAAGCTAGGAAGATCAACTCTCATCTTGAATTCTCAATCTATTTGATTTGCCCGATCGCCGCCTTGTCCGGGGTATTGAAGGATCATGTCATCAATCTCCTCGTCGCTAAATCCCACCTCCTCAAGAGTGATGTTGTGGTTCACTGTCAGCACCATCATGCGATCAATGAGATTATAAGTTTCAGTGCTTATTGGGGGCGAATCATCGCTATGAACACGGAACTGCCCTAGGGCCTTCATCATGCGATTAATGGCAGCCTACAGCCTTTGCATGACTTGCTGAATCTCTCATTGCGCCACTTTGAAAGCTGTCGCCATTAAAGGTAAGTTCCTTGGAGCACCGTCCATGAAAATATTGCCCGACCCATAGTTAGAAGCCATAGATCCGAGGTGAAAGCTTCGCTCTGATATCAACTGACGTTGGGATGGACATGACGAGGTCGAGCACTGTCTTCCTTAAGGGATAATTACTCCGTATACATGAAATTTCTCTAGACTCCTCGAATCCACAAGGGAAAATAGAAATAAATTTTAAGAAATTTGAAAATCAATTAATTGATAATAAAAATGAATTTACAATCTTTTAAATAGTGATGACAAACCTAGGAAGAAGTTTCAAAATCAAACTCCAACTCAAACCCCCTAAAAAATGTGACTTATTATAAATAATAAACTTATTATTTATAGATGGTCATGATTTCTACTAGACTTCATGGTTTTCGGCTAAAAATTGTAAGTGTCCAATTTGGCCTAATCACCTTATTCTCCTAAATTTTCTAAGCCCTTTTCATGTTGGGCACGAATCCTAAAGCTTAAAGGATCAATAGTTATGATCGAACTAAAACTTACTATAAATAGTAAAAACGAAATTAAAGTGGACTTTCGATCGTCGATATAAAACCCTGTCCATTCCGTACATTTTCTATGCCTACGTGCACGATGAATGACGCCCTTGGCGAGACCTAGATTGGTCGTGCATAATGCATACCTGATTGACTGGAACCTTAATACCTCGAGACCCTTGTCATATCAACCGCCCCATCACCGCAATCGTGGAGGTACCACCCGCGTGTCTGTGCAATGCTCCGTTGGTGAGATACACTGCAAAAGGTCGTTTGTGTATCATGCATGTATGGCGTCGTGCATTCCATTTCACACATGTGTGCAACAAATGGTTTCCACAAATGCACCATACCACGCATTGGTGAGAGAATCTCTACCCATGTGTGTGATGTCACTCTCCCATACCACCCCTCTCTCATGTGTACCCCAAAGTCAACTCTTCTCCATACCACTCCCTATGCATGATCTCATCATACCATGACATCTAATGTCCCTTTAATGGACCATTAAATCCTAATCATGCATTAATTTCCATAATCCTTGCCTAACTTAACCATAATCACGTTAATCTAACATAACCACATTTTTAGCCATTTTTCTAAATATACTCCTCCATTCCTTAACATTTTCACCATTTTTCTACAATGAGAGAGAGAGAGAGAGAGGGAGTGTGTGTGTGTGTATTTGTGTGTGAGAGGGAGGGAAAGGTGATCTTGGTGGGCCATCAACCCCATCCCTTCCACCATCAACTTCATCCTTCTATCTCAACCATTCTATCTCAACCATCCATCTTAATCATCAAGGTGAGTACACCCAATCACCTTCTCTTCCCTTTGATTCCTTGTTTTTCCCCTTATGTAGTAGTTATGAGACCCACCGATGTGGGCCTCACTTTGAAAATCGCACATCATCCAGATCTGCCATAACACCCAATGGGTTGGATGGTTTTGATACACAAGAGTCAACTTGATCTAGAGTTGTGTGGAACCTACTAACTGTGGGCCCCACTACGACGATTACCAGCCATCCAACCTGCCCTTGAGGTCACAAAGACCTGGATGAGATGAAAACATAGATATCTGCTTGATGAGTAGGCTACGGCCGTATTATGGCCCATTGTGACGTTGCATGTGGTCCAGACCGTCTGGGTCATCGGCTGAACTAGGATGTTCAATCCCACACACACTACGCTTATGTGGAGACTGTCCTCTCTGGCCGTTGTGCATCCAGGGAGACGTCTTTGACTTCTCCCTCTTTCCCAAAAGGGCTGTGGGGCCACCATGGCCACATGTGTGTATGTAAGATCCACACCTTTCATCCATTCCAACAGCTCATTCTATGGTACGAGTCCAAAAATCATATCGATACAAGACTCAAGTGGGCCATACCAAGTGGAATAATTGTGTCCATCATTGAAACCCTTTTTAGACATATTGTGATGTTTGTTTTCCACCTAGTCGATGCTTTTCAGGACTCATTCGGTCCACAATGATCCAAACAACACAATGGATGGATTGGATCTCTCAAGTGGGCCCACCTTTATGAGAATTTTTTTTTTTAAAAAAAAACGCAAAAGGGTATGCCAGCGTCCAAGGCACAAGGCCCCAACCTATGGAGAGGACCCCAACATCCAGAGGCAGAATGCCTCACTGGGCACGAGCAGGGGTCCCACTCGTCAGGCCCATCATGCTGTATCTGTTTCATCCACGCCATCCATCCATTTGATCCACTCATTTCGGACCATCAGCCCAGATATGAGGGGAATCAGGCTAATACCACAATCATTTCCTCATTTTTCTTTCTTTTTCCATAATTCTGTAATCAGTAGAGATAAATGTATGTCATGAATTATTCCAAAATCAGTAGCGAAATAATTTAATTATTTAAATCCCGATACAGCAATTCAAGTTCGATACAAACGTGCAGAAATTCGATGCCGTAAAAATTCAATTCCTGAAATTTACTGAAACATCAAGCTATTTTCTTTGCCCTCTTTAAAAAAAAAATCAAAATTTAGAATTAAATTAATTAATATTACTTTAAACCAATTAATTTAAATCAATTACTTTAACATAGATTTAAAATCTAAATCTTAACATCAAATTTCAGAAATAAAAGTTAGATTAAAATCTAACTCTACAAGTTAATTCAGTAAATGTTAAAATTTAGAAAAGTAGATATTAGGTATAAAGGAATTTAACAATATTAATTTCAAGTCATTATGTTAAAAATAAATAACTAAATAAATAAATAAACAAATTTTCTAAAATACATAAAATTAGAAAGTTCATAAATGGAGGAGAATCACCCCCTGATATTTGGACCGTCGATTTCTGGACTAGACCATACACCCACGACCTACTTAGTGTCGCATGCTAGACCTGACCCACGCTTACGCTCTCAACAAGTTTCTCCCACTAACGCAACGCATAGCATTAACTTGCTGTCTACACTCGCTGGATGCGTGAGAAGTTGAGTTTCAGAATACCATCTACCAAAAGAAAATAACACCTAAGTGGTCTATTTGATGAATGGTTTAGATTTCAAGTTAGTCTATTTAACCATGGTTGTTTCCAATCAAAGTTTTTTACTGTTCGTGTTGTTGGACTGATATGGTATGTAAGATGAATCACTGTTTTGCAATCGAAAATATCAATAATATATTTTTATTTCTAATTAATAATTCTAGATATCATTTTGTTAAAATTTTAGTAATTTAAATACTTAAATAAAATATTATTTTTACTATTATTTAATTTAGGAATTACAGTGAAATAATGTACAAGAAATTTCATTTAAATTATAACTTTAATTAAATTAGTTTTTTACTTAAATAATGTTAAATATTAGCATAAAAATATTTATTTCTTTTATTCACTAAATTCTAAAATTAAAATTTTTATTTTATTTATCACATAAACTTAACAAATACACACACACACACACACACACACACACACACAGATATATTGAAATAACTTGATTATTTTATAATAAATTTTAATTTCTCTTTGATAATTCATTAAGAATGTATATTTAGGTTTAATCGATAAATTATTTAAATTTTAATTTAAACAAAAATTTTAAACTACAAGGAAAAGATTTTTTTTTAAGTTAAAAATCTAATATTATACTTTATTAAAATTTTAATTTAATAAAGTTTTAAATATACATTAATCAATAGAATTCCAAAATATAGAAATCTAATCAATTTAGTTTCAATTCCAAAATTTTGAAAAAAAAATTCTTAAACTTAAGTTCATTTAAATTTAAATTAATTAAGTCTTTAAAATTTTAGAAATAAAATTTGAATTTTTAATCTTTATAGAAACAAAAATATTACAATGATTTATATAATATAACATTAATAATGTAATTAAATTATTATTTAATAATTTAAGTTAATCTATCTTAAAAATTTTAATCTAATTATTTTAAATCTAAATTCAGAATTTTATTATTATTTATTTTTATATCTAAATTTAATAAGTTAAAGGAAGTTATTAATTTGAACTTTGGATACTATTATTTTTTATTTCATTTTAAATTAAATTTTTTTAATTATAATTAATTCTAAGTATTATAAATTATTGAAATTTAAATTTTTGGCTTACCTTTTTTTTTTTTACTTGATATATATATATATATATATATATATATATATATATATATATATATATATATATATATATATATATATATATATTGATTAATTAAGAGATTAAATTTAATAACTAACATACTTATTAATTAAAAATATTCTAAAAGTAATTCAATTTTACTAATTTAAATAAATTCATAAATTAATTTCAATTTAATCTATTTTTAATAATTTACTTTCATATTAATTAATTTTTAAAATTTTAGGAATAATTTATATTTAATTTTTAATCTTAAAAAAAAAAGAATTAATAAATTAAAATATAAACGTAGATAAATTATATATTTTATTCTGTATAATTTTTTTCTCTCTCTTTTCAAAATGAAAGAAATAAAGCAATTAATATTTATTCTAATCAAACAAACTTAAATTAGATATTTTAACTTAGAATTAAAGTCTAAATTTAGTGAATTTAATTTAATATACCTAAAACTAAATTTCAGATTTGATGTTAGAATAAAATTGAACTTTATGAATCAATAAAATTAAATTAATATTAAATTCAAAAATATAAACATCATGTATAAATGAATTTGATAATTCTATTTATAAGAAATTTGTTTCAAATTTTAATTCTCAAAAATATATAAAAATAAAAAATTCATAAATGAGCAGGATTACCCACATAATAATCAATGAAAATAATATTTCTATTAAAGTTTTGGAATAAATAATCATCATAATTAATTGAAAATGATAAACTTTAGGATAAGATCACCTACCTCAAAAATCTGATGATCCGGCCCTGCTCCAGTCTCTCTCTCTCTCTCTCTCTCTCTCTCTCTCTCTCTCTCTCTCTATTTACAGAGTTTTCTCTCTCCCTCTCTCTCCTTTCGATATGATTAAATATTTGTTTATATCTTTCCTTCCTTTTTAATGGATGTGAAGAACGAGGCGGAAGAGTGGGGAATGTGGGTAGTTTCGTTTCGTGGGAGGGTTCGGTGCCCATTACCGTACGAAAAGGAAGGAAGAATGGAAAAGGTGGGTTAGGCGGCTGTGGAAGATAAAATCTTTATTTTTATTTTATTAATTTTTTTAAAAGATCTGGTGGGTCCCACTAACGATGATATAAATCTACTTCGTCCATTATCTTGGCCTGACCATGAGAAGATATAAGGTAAAAAATGAGGCTGATCCAAAACTCAAGTGGGCCACACACAGTGGACGGTGGGGTTGGTTCCCACAAAAAATGGGTTGTTCTCGATTTTTATTTTATTTTTTAACAACAATCTAGTGGTTAAGATTAGATTAATCTCAAAGCTCAATTAATAGTTGATGTTGGCTAGATTTGGATTAGTTAATAATTAAACACGTGGTCTTAAGTATATGAGTTGAGAGAGTGCATTATAAATAAACTTATATATATTCTACCAAAATCATGTAATCATTAATGACATTAATTAATAGTTCACACTAAGAAAAACGATCACACATATTAACGGTCACAATTTACATGAGCCGATAGATGCATGTGTGCATGGGTGCGTGGATGTATGCATGGGTCTATGTGTGTATACTCCAATGAAGGCAATTGTACATACATGTATGTGTACGCACGTGTACCAAAATCCTGGGTCATTACATGCAATCCCTAAACATGTGATCACTTAATGTTGGGTGGCCTATACACCATGTGAATTGTGAAATATATGCCTCCCTAAACCTCGTGAAATTGGGCAGCATGTGCGGTCCTCCACCATGGGACCATGTTATATGAGATCGCCCTAAATCATGCAGAGTGAGTCGCGGCCTTTAGTCAAGTAATTATATGGTGTATGGACAACCCTTGACCTTATAAAATTATGTAGAACGTGTGGCCCGCCCATCAAGTGACCGTGTGGTGCGGGAGCAACCCCAAAATAATGGAAATTGTGTTGATTGTGTGAGTTGCTATCATGAGGTTGTATGATTTGTAGGTGGCCCTTGACCATGTGGAATCCTGATTGGCTTGTGGCCCTAAGTCATAGATTTGTGTTTAGCTTTTAGAACATTTTCGATTATAACTTGTGTGTGAGCAATGTTTGTGTGAGGTTGTAATGGAGTAGATGGGTATGAACAATGCGATTTAGTGATTTGGGGCTGACCCCTTGATCATGAGGTCATGTAGCGTAAGTATGGCAACCTAATCATGTACAAAGGTGGTGTATATATAGCCATCTAACCGTATGATTGTGAAAAACTTACAAGGCCACTTAATCCTATGAAATCAAGTGGCATTGATGCCCATCCAATGACGCCACTATGTGTTCATGGGCATAGGCAGGGTCACCTAAACTATGAATTATGAGGTTGTATGTGGAGATGTTCGTAGTCATGTGAATTGTAATATATGATTAGATTATGCAACTTGAAAATAGCATGACCCTCAATTCAGTATCACGTGACGCAAATACAATCCTTACATTGAGCTCATTAGTAAAGAAGACGTAAGGGCCACTAAATTATATGTGATGCGATTAAATGTGGCCCTTGGCCCCTTCATCATGTGATGCTTAATCAAGTTATTAGTTGTATGAAGTGTGGGGTGGTTGTTGCCTAAGATGTAGTGTAATGTAGTGTAGCCTTGTATTGGTGTGTAGGACCATGATTGTTCAACTATGCTTAAATGTTTTGAAATATGGACACTAGACCTAACTTGTTAATGATATCAGATCGCTTCAGGTTCCCTAATGACATGTTCATTATGGCATTAGAATGGTGGGCTCACCGGCCATGTGGCTCATCTTAAGCAAATGCCTTGTGGGCCCATTAGTGCCAATCATATCGGGCCTATGTTTGGGCTTCTTGGCAAATGTATGAGACTCCTTGTGGTGTGTGTATGCCAACTTGCATTTGGGCCCTGTAAATGAGTTATGATTGAGCCCTTGAATGAACATCTTGTGGCGATCGAATGGGCCATCCAATAAGCTAGAATGTTAGGATATAGCGACCCACTAACCGGCCCATTCAAGTGTGGCAATGAACTGGGCCTTAGCCACTTGAAATGATAGCTAGACATGTTGAGGCGTTAAATTGAAATCTAACTATGCATGTGGTGTTGGCACATGTGCGGTGATTGTGTGATGTGATACATGTAATTGGATGCAATGATTGTATATGATAATGCTAGCTTATGTTCACATGCATGGATCTGTACGTGTGGGTTTAATACATGTTATGGTATGTATGTATCCCTTGCACATGTTTGATATACAACTTGTTGTGGTGACACTGTATGAGGTTTTGGCCATGTGGTCGGTGCCAAGTGATAGATTAATCTTAGTTGTGATATTGTGTGGTTGGTGCACACTTGTGATGTAGAAAGTGTGGACACCTTCATGGCACCATGATCATGAGGGAGAGTGCACATCGAACAATTGTTTTGTCTAGTTAGCATCCTAATCATTTTTGGCTGGTCTCGAGATTTTTGTGCATATTTCATTTGCACGCATGTATACATAAGCATGCACCATGGATAAGGAGTGTATGATGTGCATGGTGTGATCATGTGGAGATCATATGCATGTGGTAGAGGATGTTGGTGCATGGTGCACATGATGAAGCGTGTGTGGATGTTATTTAGTCTGAGAGACCGCAGGTTTTGTCCCTGGGTTGAAGTCCCTAAAGTGAATATATCGGGCTTGGTCCTTGGGTTGAAGTCCCTAAAGCGAATATATCGGGCTTGGTCCTTGGGTTGAAGTCCCTAAAACTCACTTGATACTACGTTACGATCCTATTGCGGATGTTACATATATATTCTTTCCGTGATGAATGTGGATTGAGGTTAAATGTGGTTGGCAGAGGAGCCCGATTGTTAGGGTTGCCTCGTGTGCATATATGGCTTACATGCATAACATTATTTGAGTGCGATTATACTACATGGTGTGCTTGTAGATTAGCATTACATTTCGCATAGCATCATTGTGTGATGGATTGAACACCATAGCAACAACATGGTTATACTGATGAGACCACCACAATAGCATCGTGGTTGGTATTTATGGACACTGATGATTTGGGTTTCTTTATATTGGGTCCCAGACCCCTGGGTGAAATTCCCTAAACCTCGAGTGGTACCCTCAAGCCTCATTGTCAAGACTGGACAAATACCATGGGTCACCTGATGCCGAAGACCATAATAGGCCTGACTCCCGCCAACGCGGTCGAGTGAGAAGAGGTTCGGCCACGCCTAGCTGAAGAATTGGAGCGAATGTGGTTGGGTTTGACCAGCCCATGAAATGGGTCCGCTACCAGTGCGCCTGGTGGGTATTGGCATGGCCATAGGTTCCCCAACTGAAAGGCGGGTATGCGAGACCTCTATTCAACAAATTTCAGACTTCTCCTGGATACCAAGCCTGGTGATTCCTAATTATGAAAATTGTATTGTGTTGTGGACTTTTTGAGGACTTGCATGCCTTCGTACACCCGGCATACTTTTGCATATCATCTCTTACATTGTATCTTGTCCTCTTGGCTTTATGTAGCATTACATGGTCATCATGCTTTAATTTGTGTACTCTAATATTTTGATTGTGCATGCTTATACACTATGCACACACGAGTGCACTCATTGGGCTTTTTACCCTAAGCCTTCCTTTTCTCCTTTTTTTAGGGCAGGAGTAGCTTGGAGGACTTAGCTTCTGTAAGGCCCGTATCCTAGACCGTACTATTCCTTAAAATCTCGTGATCCTCCCTGATAAATTTCGGTAACTAGTGATCTGTAATCAGCGTTTACGTGTGACCCTAAGTTGCATCCCATATATCGGAGTCGGCTCGACCCGAGACTTGTACCTTAGCGACCGCGCCGTCGCTACGGTTCTAACACCGTGACTTGCGCAGCGATGCGATACCCAGGCCAGGAGTTGTGGGCCGGCGTCCATCTCGAGGAAAATACCGCGCATTACGAATTCTGAGAGAATCTCTACCATCCATCAATCAATCAAGTACACATCCCATCACAAGTCAAGTACCAACCCATACCCTACACATCCCTCTCTCACCCAAAAGTCAACAACACCCATACCTTTCCATCCCATCTCTTACACAACACCACTCCACCCATCACTCACATAATCCCTTTTCATCCCATCACCCCTCTCTCACTCTGTTTCTCTATCCATTTCTCAAGCAAACTAAGAGAGAGCAATCGTCCAAGCTCTTCCCAAAGAGAGCCAAGTGTGGCCCACTCCCTATCACCCAATCTCTCATCCTAGCCATCCATACTTCATCAACCTCCATCAAAGAGAGAACTTAGGAGCTTAGCATTCCAAGGGTCCAAGAAGGAGAGAAATCGGTGGGTGATTTATAGGTTAGATTATGTTTTTGATGATGGGCCAAGTGGGGCCTACCGATTAATGGTATGGATCTCACTTTAGACCCGAGGTGTGGCCGATGGCCCACCATGATTCATATGATCATCCCATGATGAGGCCATTTTCCATGGACCCCATCATGATGTTTATTTTCCCATTGTGAAAAAGGTCATCTAGACCTTGCATTTTTTATGGAAAGGGATCTCCACCGTTGATCTTTTTATGATTTAGGGCCCACATGATTTGGGACCCATTTTGATGTATGTATTATATTTACATGGCCCACCTAGGGAGGGTTCATAGTGGCGGAGCCCCTCCCCTTCATCGCCCTCTCTCTCTCTCTCTCTCTCTCTCTCTCTCTCCCCTATTTTTACGGCCCACCATGATGAATGTATTTTATCCATGCCGCTATCCATCTGGGGGCCCACCTTGCTACCCCTTTTCGAGTGGGCTTGGATGAAGAGAAAACATAAATATCAACCTGCTCTAAGGCTGGTGGGTCATGCTGACATGGACCCCACCTGATGATTGTGTGGACTCCACTGTCCAGCAATGGACGGTGGGGATCCACCTTGAAATATGTGTTTGATCCTGGTCGTCCGTCCTAGACGGGCATGGATGAAGGAAACCGTAAATACCAGCTTGATTCAAAACCCTGGTGGGCCACGCTGACGTGGACCCACCCTGATATATGTATTTAATCCTAATCGTCCATCTGTGGACGGTGGACGGAGATAGATTCGTTGGTGCTCCTTCCATGCAGCAATACAGTTGCTGTAATTGACGTCAGCAAGTTCTGTGGAGCCCATGTGAGATATGTGTTATATCCTAACCGTCCATCTATGAGGGATGCACCATGATGTAAGCCACACATGTGGGGCCTACCATGATGTATGTATTTTACATCCTCACCATCCGGACTGCTGGACGGTGGGATGCACTGTGATATAAGTGTTTCATTCACTCCGTCTGCCCATGGACCCCACCTTGATATTTGAATTTCATCCAAACCGTCGAACGGTGGGGCCTTGGCATGATGTTCGTGTTCTATCTGAGCCATCCAGTCTAGCTGGACGTGGACCACCTTGATGTATGTGGCCGTCCACACATCCACGTGGGACGCAGACCCCACCAGGATTTATGTATTTCATCCACGCCGTCCGTGGAATGCTGTTGGACTGCTATCCAGCAATTACAGCGGCCCACCGTGTGATGTATCTGTTTTATCCGCACTGTTCAATAGGGCAATGGGCCCTGATTGATGTATGTGTTGCACCTCCACCGTCCAACATGGACGGTGGGACTCACCCCGATGTATGTGTTCCATATCCATGCTGTCTATCCATTGTAATGGTGCAGGGCCCACCTACTATATGAGCTAGGCCCACCTAACTGTTTATTCCCACCTGATGTGTAGGTTGCACTTGCTGCCCATCCATTTTTTACTAAATCATGAGCCGCATCATGTATGTGGCCCATATGATGAGGCCCAATGTGATGCATGTGAGGCTCAATATGATTATTTGTGGCCCATTTGGTGAGGCCCATTGTGATGTATAGTAGGCCCATGTGTGCGACCCATTGTGATGTATTTGTGGCCCATTTGGTGAAAGCCCATTGTGATGTTTATTAAGCCCATGTGTGTGGCCCATTGTGATGTATTTGTGGCCCATTTGGTGAGGCCCATTGTGATGTATATTAAGCCCATGTGTGCGGCCCATTGTGATGTATTTGTGGCCCATTTGGTGAGGCCCATTGTGATGTATATTAAGCCCATGTGTGCGGCCCATTGTGATGTATTTGTGGCCCATTTGGTGAGGCCCATTGTGATGTATATTAAGCCCATGAGATGAGGCCCTTTGTGATTGTTTACGAGGCCCATTGGGAATGTGTGAGGCCCACCATGATGTATGTGTTATATGCATGCCGTCTATCCGTTTCTTTTGGCCGTAGACCTCGCCCCCTTATGCAGGCCCACCATGTGTGAGTGATGGGCACGCGTTGTCCATCCATTTCTGAGATAATTAGAGGGCCGAGAGCCCCATTATGATTCTGATTCCAATCCTAAATGGATCGCACCTTGGGAATAATGGTGGTTAAATGTCAACATTGTAAGGGAAATGATGGTTAAATGTCTACATTGTAATCCACCCTGGGGCCCGTTGTTAGGTCCATTCTCATCTCCTCTTAATGGGCCAATCCAATTCGTTGGACCCCCACTGTTATTAGTATGACTCGTCTCGCCTTGTTGGGCTATCCCAAACCGTTGGGCCCCCATTGATGATACCCACCTCACCCTACTGGGATAACCCAAACCATTAGGCCCCCATTAATGTTAATGATGCCCATCTTTCCATTGTTGGGCTATCCCAATCCATTAGGCCTCCATTTGATGATGGTGCTTTCCACCATACCTTGTACGATTATTCAAAACTTAGAGCCCACCTTGTATTCATACCAGGCCCTCCATAGGAGATGTGGCCCACCTAGATACATGTGACTACCCAAAGTTTAGTGTCTATACCTAAGGCCCACTTAAGTGTTGAGCAGGCTACCCAATCCGTTTGGAAGGACACATAATCCTAAATGTAGGAACTCCACCAAGCCTACTTTGTTTATGTATCGAGCCCCATAAGAAAACCCAGTTTATTACATGATATAGAGATTAAGGAAGCCCGATTATTCACCCTATTAGCTCACCCTATGAACTCACCTTGTTATATACCCACTTAACTCATCACGAGAGACGTATCCTACCATTGTACCCAATTTACTAAGACCTTGTGACATGTACACATCATCCACATTGTCCACCTCCTTACTGAGACAAGTGTGAGATCCATCCTTGACATTAATGTATCATCTAGACCATCCATCGCTCAGTACATATCACCCCTTGTCGTAGATAGAAGAATACATAGTATTAGGTTTGGTATATCTACCATATAGAGCCTCTCTCAATGTTTGGGCAAGACCCGCTGTCCTTCCAGTGGACGCCGTCTTAGAATATATGATATATCAGTACCTTATAAGGCTAATGTGGGACATGTCGCATGGACTCCTATAGTTATAGAAAAAGCATGTCATTTAGTTCATAATCTTGGTATGTGACATACCGGTGAAAGCCGATCGTGGTTTATTATTGTATGCCTTATTTGATAATCATGCTAAGTGTACTTAGTCTCGTAGGACACACTGAGAATATGTATAGTATTACATCATGATACATGCCCATACGCATAATCCACATGCTTGTTATGAGGAGTGATTAAGCATAGCATGTGCCATTGGGCTGATTGTTTATGTGACTCCCTGAGAGACAGAGTTGCCCCACATGAGCGTGTGGTACGTGCAGGTTTGCTGCATAACTGGATTATATGACTTATGTATCTCGCATTTTGTGATATGACCACCTTTCATCCTAGCGACATTAAGGTCGTAACCTCCACAGGCATATTGTGGATGGCCAGATGGGACACCGAAAATCTTTTTCTATATGGGGTGTCATAGATGTCCTTAGGTGAAAGTTCTTAAACCCTCTTAGTACCAGAAGATGCTCCAACGTCTGACCGAGTGGAAATACATGAGTGCATGAGGGCTGTATACCAGTAGGCCGCGTCTCCCACTGTGTCATGGTCGGTTGGAAAGGAGTATGGCCTTACCTGCCAGAGGGAGTAGGCAGTGTTAGGCTGAGTCTGACTAGCTCATAAATGGGTCCGCTATAGATGAGCCAGGCCGATATTGGTAGGCAGATAATGAGGTCTCTTCCACTTACCTAGTTATGCGCTTGATGGGGCGTCAGGTGGCATAGAGTATACTAAACTCCGGTGATGATCCCAGAGAAGTACGGTACTAATATGTGGACTTATTGAGTAGAAGTTGCATACTCAGCATTTTACTCATTCATTCATTCATTCACTATCCACTCAGGCTGGTGGTGTGCATCTAATTTGATATGTGTACCTTCGTAATGGCCATGATTTTGGTTGAGCACGTGACTAACCTAAGATCAGGAGTTTACCACATTGAATCTAGCTATTTAAATTTAGTATGGGACTGGTTTAGATAGAAGTCCCTTGTGATAGACCCCACATCTTGCGAGACTACGGACTATCATCCTGACTTCACACTCCAGTTTGGTCATTTCTTTCGCACCGCATATTGCATTGCATCCTCAGCACATAGCATTTGGTTTACTATGCTTTTGTATTGCATAGCCTGAATAAGGCTGATGGTATTCGTGGCTCTTCAAAATTACATATTGTATTGCATCCTCGATATCTGATATTTAGCTCATTATGACTCCGCATTGCATAACTGATCTATATTGCATACTCTAATATTGAATGACTTATAGCCTTGCCAGTATTCAGCTTACATTGATATTTGTGTACTTGGCACTTATCTTGCGCACACACGTACATCACCCTCTAAGCTTTCTAGAAGCTTATGCATGATAGATGCGTGTAGGTGACGATAGGACACAATCGAGCTAAGGCAGGAGTGTGTGGTAGAGCTTCTGGAGCTTTTGGCATTTACCTTGTATTTTCCTTTCAGCATTGTACTCGAATGTTTATATTAGTAGATATGTGGTGTTGATGTTGTCGTTTATGACTTGGTTATGCTTGTGGTTATGCTCCATTATAAAAAAAAATTCACACTAAAAAATCCTCCTTGTAAGATCCCAGGATCGGAATCTGGCGTATGGACGCTAAAAGCTGAGAATGGGGTACTACGGAGGCTGTTGACTCCGGATTCGGCGATCGGGAATTCTGTGAGCCCGGTTTCCGAGTTGGGGCGTGACAGCTTCCTCGATGCATTCTATCTATTTTGTGATTTGGTAATATCTACATTGTATACCTTTTGGAAAGCATTGTATTGTCGCCGTCTAGATTTATAATAGAGACTATTACTTGGAATTGTGGTCACGGATTATCATGCTCAGGTATTATTAAAAAAAATACTTGAAGAAATTTTTAGTCAAAAATAAATAAATCTTCCTTGAGGTGTGTCAAACTCGAGACTTGGTGTTTAGGAGCCAAGTGCCGAATTCGGGACACTACGGAAGCTGTCCGTTCCCGGATTTGGGGTGTGATAGTCGATCTGATGAAATCTCATAAATTCGGCATGAACAACCCTAAATAGAGGGTTAGTTGGCTAAAATAGCTTCTTCTACTCCAAAATCATATATTTTCATTGAATAACTCATTTAGGTTTGCAAGATACGTCTACATTAGTGTTTTGACGGTCTTGATCACCTCTGCCTCCAATCAGGCCTTCTTTGGTCCATCTTGGCCATAAAAGCATCCACGACCCACTCTACATCATATACTAATATGGATGAGCAACACCATGAGTAATGATGATAATTAAAATGTTCATTATCTAAAATGTAGAAACAATGCCTATAACATAAATAGAATATGCATGACTAATACATTTAAATAGTATGTACAAACAACATTGTTTAGAACTCTTTTAATAGTCAACCATAGACGTCGGGACAAGAATACTTCGATATTGTAATAAAGGGCTTATATATATGTCTTATAAATAATATGTATATTTTTGTACATAAGCCTTGAATTAAAATATTATATATTATTGCAGAAGTTAAGTAACAAACTGTAGCATCTTAAAGTGTCTCAGGTACACACTTTGTACACTGAACACTGACAAAGCAACATGCTCATATAGTCCTTACCACCATACAACTAGAAAACTTAACATAAAAAATATTTAGGTGGTTAAGAAAGTAGAATTTAAGTTTATCAAAAAGTTGACTAGATATTACTCCAACCAGAATAAAATTCATGAAATTTAGAAGTCAATATAATAGTTATCACTAGGATTCTCACTCTATTAAAATTATATGTGCAAAGATTACTAGAATCATTATTATATTATTAGTGTTAAATGACATGTTTAGCCAATTGACTAACGAGGTTGTATCATATTGCATAATAGCTTACTCACATAAAGGATAAAGAATGGAACATCATAAAATGAGCAAGTAGGAGACAATGACAACAACTATGGCACTAATTGTTGTTACATCATGCATAGTGACCATTGTCGAGCATTATACCACATACATTTTATGAAGCCCCTCAAGGCAATACAATCATGAACAAAGCTGGATAATAAATGGTATAATTAATTGTGGTGATAAAAATTGTATGAAGTAATTAATAATGTCAATGGATACATTCTTCCACCTATGCACCTTACTTATAGAGAAAAATATCGTCAACAATTAGAAGATGATAAGTTTGGAGGAGCAACCTGTAATTTGATTCCGTACTATTGGCAAATAACATACGTAATTGAATTATTGGACATCAGATCACCAATTCTTGTGAAATAGTAAACAGATATTTTAATTGAGTGTTAAATATACTTGTGTCATTATTCCTAAAATTTGTCATGCAACCAAGGCCAAAGATACCTAAAGAAATATCACTGATGTTTTATTTGAACCAACTTGATTTAAATGATTTTAAACTCGCAAGTATACGAATCAGATGTAGATATGGTACGTATTACGAGATCGTTCCCACGAGGACTGGTTGTCACAATTCAAAATTAAAGACTCTTCTTAACTAATCCAACAAATATTTGAGATAGTAATTGAATAAACTAAATAAAAATCAATGGAAAAATAACTAAGAGCAATGAGGAAAGTTCAATCAAAGAGAAGACTAGGACTTTCGAATCCACCCCTAATTATCATAAACCTTGTTTTGCCTGTTGATTCACCCTAATCCAGATTGGTATCAAAATAAATAAAGCGCACTCTATGTCCTTGGTCGGGCACACAGAATGTATAATTCCTTAAAGCATATGGATCACATCTTTCCATCCATGGTCAGGCATGAAGAGATGTAGATTCCTGTTTCTTCTTCTATAGGAACCTGTTCATGGTCAGACACAAGCACCTACAATAGTAATCCAAACAACGTCCATAACTAGACTTTGGTTGAGCTCTTAGAATGGAGAAGTACGGAAATTCCAGTCAAGTACACCAGAGAAAGAAACAAATCAATTAAATCAACATGAAATCAACACATAACAAGGGTTATTCAAATTAGGGGCTTCATCTCAGCCCTAGCTAGAAGATTAGCAATCCATGAATTCAAATAAAAAGAAAGAAAAATAAAATTGATATAAAGAAAACATCTCTCTCTCTCTTCTTCTCTTTTCTTCTCTTTTCTCTTCTCTGGATCTGTTCTCTGGCTCTCCTCTCTCTTCTCTACGTTTTGCATCCCTTTTTGTAGCTGCTGGAGTGGCTGGAATGGAGAAAATCGGGTTTGGAAAGCTGTCGTATGCGCAGCGAAAGCCCTTTTCGCAGCAAACTTCTGTACCTGCATAAGTCCCTCATTCTTTGCATTTTTTTCGTAAAATCAACGTCTCCTGGGACATTTTTGGCTGTTCTACATGATGGACGGATCAGATCTTCCATCTGATCGAAGATGGTGGGCCACAACCGCCCGGAAGTTAGCTTTTCGCGGACGTGCGTAAGCCTTCGCACGTCCGGCGCTGTGATGCTCGGTGGGCCCCACGTAAGCGTTTTCGGGGAAATCCACCCCGTCCATTGGATGCACGACGAAATTTCGGTCAGATATGGATGGTTTTGAACATTCATTGACGCGACCCATAGAAGAAATTACAATAAAATCAATTTTGAACGTCACAGGACAGTCCACTTGCGGCCTCTGTATCTCACACGTGTGCACGTATGGGCACAAACTGTAAACATGATTTTGTAGCTCTTGAACCCGTCTACATGATGAACGGCTTGGATCACACTAACGGGCTATCGGTGGGGTCCACAGCGGTCCGTAAAAATGGATTTTCTGTCTATTACACGCGGCGCTGAAATGGAAATTTCCGTTTTTGAAAAGGGAGTCGGGTCAGCGCTGCTGACCGACTTAGGTGCGTTCGGTGCTCCGGTAGTGCACATGTGCACTATGTACACACATTATACATATGGGGTCCACTGTGATTCTTTAAAGAAATCCAATCCATTTATCCTGTTTCTCACCTTATTTAAACCGTCTGGGTCAATTTTGAAGTATATCCAGATTGTAGGTGGGCCTAAAATTAAAGATTAATGGGCTGATCTGTCCGTTGGCCCACTTCTCGAGATATCCAATGGTTGAAATTTAATATGTACGGTTTATTTATGGCCTCCAGGCTATGCATGAAGTTTCGAGTCAATCGGATGGCGGGAACCATGTGATCTTGCATTCTGGACCATTTTCGGGCCTTTTTAACATGAATGGCTTGATTTCCTCGGGTCCCTGGCATGTGAATTCTTCAGCCTTAGTTCTCTAGAGTGCGTCCCTTGCTCTGGTGACTTTGGAACATCAAATCCACGCTTGTAGTACTCTTTTTCCATCAACGCTCCTGATGTCATCCTGTAACAAAAATATAATTAAAATACTCCATTAAACATTATTATATACGTAAACTCGGGTACTAATTGGGGTCTAATATGTAATATTCGACCCTTATCAATCACCAAATACAAATTGTAGTACATACTTTCAGGTAATTAAACATGGTCAACAAAACGTAATTAATATTTATGTTATATTGGATTTAGGACTATATTGGTGCCATGGACAAGACATACATACCTACTTTCATCTAAATATTAAAAATTGTTAACTTTCGTAATACAAAAGGAGTGATTTCTCATAATGTTATGGTTGCATGTTCATTTAATTTAAAGTTTTTGTGTGTGTGTTGGCTGAATAAGATAGATCCACTTTCGATGCCCTTATCTTGCATAGTTTTTTTTTTAATCACATGCCTAATTGATGATACCAAAAGGTATATCTATCAAACCTCCACTAATTACAATATCATTTGTAAGGGTTTCATAGTATGCATATTCATATTTGCTCCATAATGTAGAAAAATATTATGTAATAAACGTTGGGTATGCACATTCTTTCAGTTTTATATCTCAATAACATGATGTACATTACCATCTTCAGGAGTACCACACTGAGCGCACTCCATAGTGTAAAAAAAATTGATTTAATTACTATCATGCTCAACTATAAAATATAATTAAATGACGTTTTGGAGTATTGAAAGTTTGGTTCTCAATTCTCAAGATGGCACTATAGGTCAAACTGAGAACTCAACTAAAGATTGTTCTTACATATTGTGTCCTACATGACTTCATCCGGGCCATATGTATGAAGGCGATGATCGATATAGAGTTTGTTAGTGTATTGATTTGTGCACCAGTTTGTCAATCACGAAAGTCATTGTGTCAATGAGTGGGTTAAGCCCTTGGAAGCTAATGACCGAAGACACAAGAGTACAAAATGCATCAAGGAGTGAAGAATAAACAAAATGAGGTTCTTTAGTGACCCTAACCTTAGCCTCTAAATGATCATGCCTTAATAGGTAAACCTTTGATTGATTATTCCATAGCCTTAGGAGCCTAATTGGGACATGACAAGTTAAGCTAAAAGAGGTGTAAAGCTGTTATAAAATATACTACCCAACACAATAGTGTTCAAGTGGTCCTCAATCCCATCAACAGGCTTTCGATGGGTCTCGATGACATCGAAGGACCTCTTAATGCGACCGAAGAAATAGTCCAGCAACTAAACAAAAAAATTCTAGAGTTTCTTGATGGGATCATGAGACAGTTTGATCTTATCGAAGGACTTTTGATCCCATCGAGGGGCCTTTCGATCCTATTGAAAAATTCATTATTTGGTCGTTTTATAACCTTTAGAAACATTTTTTTTATATAAAATGGACATTCGGTGCTTTGGATTTTTTGTGTAATAAAAGCTTAGTTGATTCCCCACTCATATCTATTATCCTAAGTCTCTAAACCAACAAAATTCACGTCATTTTCATGAGCTTTATCACTCTAATGAGGATTCGAACCTCGATTATGAAGATGAACTTGATCTCTCCCTTATTCTAGAGATTAAACATGAACCTAAAGTCAAATTATTATCTAAATTTTCTAAAACACCTGAAAAGGAGAGCTAGCGATGTCTTAGAGGGGGGTGAATAGAACAATGCCAAAAATTAAAATAAATGCAGAATATGTAAAGAATACAAAAATTTTAATTGCCTGAGTATTGAAACCGTGATTCTAAATGATTCGTAGGACAACCTTCACCTAAAAGATCAGGTAAGACAACCTTATTTCATGAATATCTTTAAAATCAATCTTTCAAACTAGCAAGAGAAGATAAAAGAATTATAGTATTCACCACAAGAATGAAATAATAAATAACATCCATCATAAAAAGATTAAAGCATTCACCACAAGGCACAAAGAGCTATAATGGTTTGGTGCTTAAAACAACCACACCTATTCCACTCCCAAAATTATTATCCTTATAATTTTGGCTTTCACTATAATAAGGTTTTCACATGTTCACCTTAACAATTTAATATAGCTCCTTTTGATTTTCACAAGCTATTAAAACAAAAAAATCCTTTTGTGATTTTGACGGGCTATCACAAATAAAAACCCCTTTTGTAATTTTCATGGGCTATCACAAATAAAAATCCACTGTTCTCACAGGTTATCTCAACAAACCTAAAATGAAATATAGTAAAATAATGTACTTATCTTCAAATGGAAATTCGAAGACATTGCAGAAGCATGTAGCAGAAGAACTTCTTTCTTAAACGTAGACGGTGCAGTATTTAATCAGATAGAAAGAATATAGGGTTCTATAGATTTTATAAATGAAAAACTCAAATGTTACTTGATTCAATTCTCTTAGATTTCAAAGAAGAGAATAGATTACTCTCTTAGAATAATATTAAAATGATCTTGAGAAAAGGGAATTGAATAAGCTATAAATTAAATTATAAATACCACACAGATAGCTTACCGAGGACTTGAGCTTCTCTTTCTCTTGTAGAAGGATTATAGTAATTTTTTGTTGTACTTTATAATTAGAGAAAGCCTCTATTTATAACCAAAGAGGTTGGAAATTCGGCTAGCCTAAGACTAGCTTCAACTAGCCAGATTCCAACGGATTCGTTCCAACGGCTATTGAATCGCACGAGATAAGATCTATTCAAAATTTGGCTGGCCCAAGGTTAAATTCGACTGGCCGAATTCCTATAAAAATTAAAAGTTTGCATTGCTGAAATTTGACCTAAACTTTCTCAGGCAAGCCGAATTTTAAGCTTAGGCTAGTCAAATCAAAACTTAGGCTAGCTGAATTTTCAACAGAATTTATTATATTACTTGGGCTTGAAGTTAGGCTAGTTGAGGAAGTTAGGCTAGCAGAACTAAAAGTTAGGCTGGCTGAATTCCAGAACAAAAACACCTATATATTAAAACCCAAGTTAATGAATTTCTGAAAGTACCTGAACCTAAGGTCTTTTTAGGGTTATACCGCCTGTGTTTTAGCAAATATAGGACAACTTATCTTGAACTTTGACTTGATCTTGTCTTGAATTTGGGCGTTGACTTCTTAAGAAGATGTGATGATCTTGAGTTGATCATAAGTCGATCTTAAGCTGATCTTTAGGCATGTAGAGTAGTTGTGATTACATACATGTGATCTGACCTTAAAACACTTTTATCTTACAAAATTTGACAATTTATGTGTATTAAATATAACAGCACTTACAACACCCAGTTAGGTGAATCCTTCTTGGAAAACAACTATCCCTTTAATGTTAAGAGATTTCACCATCATCCCACAACCTTGATCACCTCATCGGAGCATCATATACAAGACAGTTAATCGTAGGAGATAAAGTATTGGCATTCAAAAATCGTGAGAGCGATTGAAAAGTCGGTTTAAGCACGGGAGACTATTGAAAAAGCATCTCAAGAAGGCACTACGAAATGGGCTCAATCCGACAAGTGTTAATTATAGGGTTTATTCACACTATTTCCTTGTGTAAGATTGAATGTAGAGTTTGTGACTCAAACTTGAATAGGTTCTTATGTAAGACCTAAGATCTTTTATAAGGCCGAATTCACCGAACACAGGTATGTACATGTTAGACTGCACGAGGAGCCTACGGCGGAAGTGTACGTAGGACCTTGGATTAGGACTTTCATGCCCCGAACTCAGAAATCGGGCTCATAAAATTCTCGATCGCCGAATTCAGCGCCGACAGCCTCCATAATACCCCATTCTCGGCTCCCAACGCCCATTCACCGGGTTCCGATCCTGGGATGCTACGAGGAGGATTTTCAACATCAGTTTGATTAATAATAAGCATAACCAAAGGCATAACCCACAAACAACAACTAAAAACTCCATCACATTTCCACTATGATAAAAAACTTTACAAGTACAATGAGTATAAAGGAAAATACAATGACAATGGATAAAAAGCTTCAAGATGATCTGTTATGCGCTCCTGCCTCAGCGCTACTGCGGTCCAATGTCACCTGCATGCAACGGTCGTGCATAAACTTATAGAAAGCTTAGAGGGTGGCGAGAGTGTGTGCGCAAAGTAGTAATACAGTTATGCAGTATCAGAGTAATGTAGAACATATTGATGAATCCATGGATACCATTAGTCGTACTAAGGATATGTGATGCAAGGCATGAATGATGTTGGCCGTACCAAGGCCATGCGATGCGAGGCATGAATGATTCGGCCGTACTAAGGTCATGCAATGCGAGATGCAACTCAAGCATACGAATCCTCATCTAAGTCCACATGCTAATACAGCTCAACTCTGAAATATCACCGGGGTCTAGTACACTCCAAACCAAATTGTCGCCCCATCGCGCACAATAAGGCGAGTGGAAGAGACCTCATTATCCGTCTGTCAATATCGGGCTCGGCTCGTCGATAGAGAACCCATTCCTCGAGCTGGTCAAACTCAGTCTAACTTTGCCCCCTCCTCTCGGGCAGGTAATGTCGCACCCCTTTCCAACCGACCATGACACAGTGGAAAGCACGACCTTCTGGTAATTGGCACTAGGTGCTTATGCACCCACTCGGTGTAAACGTTGGAGCAACCTCCTGGTACCATAAGGGTTTAAGGACTTTTACCCAGGGATATCTATAGCACCCCATGTAGAACCAAATTTTCGGTATCCAATCCTAGCAAGATATGCCTGTGGTGGCTACGGCCCTAATGTCACTAGGGCGTACAATAACTATGTCATGCAATGCAAGATGTATGAATCACGCAATCCAGTCATACAGCTAACATGTACGTATCGCGCGCTCATGTAGGGCAACTCTGCCTATCAGGGAGCTCATAAACAATCTACTCGAAGGTATGTGCTATGATCAATCACTCATCTCATCACAAGCATGCAGATGATGCGTGTGGACATGTATCATGATGTTATGTTGTTACATAATCGATAATCAAAATTGGTAATCGGAATCAGTCAATCACATACAACGAATGGGGCGCACTTATTTGAGTTAACCCACGAAGAGATTAGGCCTAAAAGGCCTAAGGGAAGGTTACAATGAGGACATCTAACCAACATTGGTCCTACGGCATGACCGCCAAAAACATTATCACATACATCATGATGGAATCTCAATTAAATGGGCCGAATTAAATGGCCCGAATTAATGGCCCGAATCAATTGGCCGAGTCAAATGGGCCGAATCGAATGGACCGAATCAATTGGGCCGAATATATATCAAAATCGGGCCCACCCCTATGCATTTTTTTGAGATCCGACCTATTCATAAGTTAGCATAGAGATAGATGAAGTGAAAACAAATATCAATTTAATTGGAAACTACTATGGTTCATAGGAGTTTGAATGGTGGATGTCACGGTCCACTATTTAAATGGTGGGGCCCACTTGAACTTTAGATCAGACTCACCCATTTTCCAATGCTGTAAAATGACCTAACAAATGGTTGGACGGCATGAAGACAACACATGCATCATGGTGGGCCCCACCGTCCAAACAGTGGAGGTGTAGATAAAGCACATACATCATCGGGGCCCACACCACAGGGATGGAGCACATACATATGGAATGGGTCCCACTGTCAGATGGACGATGTGGGATACAAAATATACATCAAAGGTGGGCCTGCGGGCTGCTAACGTTAAGAGAGCAGTTGTATAGCTGTAGCACGTGCAGCCTTGTTGCCTAAAAAAGAGAGGTGGGTCCCACGTAGGGCCCCACCATCATGTATAATATATATATATATATATATATATATATATATATATATATAACATAGAATATAATAATATATATATGTTACATGCAGCATTGCTGCCTTAAAAAGGGAGAGGTGGGTCCCACATAGGGCCCACCACGACATGTAATATAATATATATGTGTATATATATATATAATATATTAAAAGCCATCTGCTGCACATGCAGTTTTTCTGCATTAAAGGTAGAGGTGGGTCCCACGTAGGGCCCACCCTCATTAGATAATGCATGGTATTATATAATATTATAATATAATATATAATATATTACATCATACATTATATTAATATAATATAATATACTAATATTATATTCATAACGTGCCACGTCCAGGACGGCCTGGACATTCACACACATTAAGGAAGGCCTCACACGTGGGGTGGGTCCCACCATCCAAGGACGGTGGACACCACACGTACATGATGGTGTGGCCCACTCCAAATGGATGGACGGCATGGTTGGATCCCATGGACCCCACCGTCAGGTCACACTTCACTGTTAGCCGCCCCCACTAGGCATTCAATGCCAAGACCTCAGCGTTGAAAGGAGGTATCTTCCACTCAGCCTACCATTGGATCTATGGGTCTGGGTGTGTCAGGGAGGGCCCTACATGGACGTGGGTCCCACCATCCAGGGGTGGTGGATGGTCTAAATAAAGCACATACACCATGATGTGGCCCATCAAAAAGGATGGACGGCGTGGATGGGTGCCATGGACCCCGACTATCAACACACACTTCACTGCTACCACTGTCTACTCACACACCACCGTCAGCCACCCCACTTGTCAGTCCACACTTCATTGCTACCACATCCAGCGTCCAGGGACGTTGGATGGTCATGAATATAACATAGCATCATGGTGGGTCCCACATGGACGTGGCCCACCAGATTTGGATAAATCTAATATTTGTGTTTTCCCTTTCATCCGGGCCTGTGTGACCGTCCAGTCATGCAAGCCCCAAACAGGGATCACGGTGGCCAACCAAAATGGATGGCTTGGGTAAGATACACACATCATGGGTGGGCCATGATCATAGAAAGAGAGAGAGATAGAGGAGGGAAGAGATCGATGATGACGGAGGGGCCCTGCCACTATGTGCCCCTCTTGTATACAAACATACATTAAGGTGGGTCCCACCATATGTGGACCCTTAGATCTAAAAAAATAATTACAAAAGGATAGAAATGTGGGTCCGAGATCACCCACCGTCCACTTCTTCTTACTCCCTTGGCTTCCTTAGCTCCTTAGCTTCGATCCTAACAGAAGAGATGGAGTTTGGATGGTTGAGATGGGAGATGAGAGGATTAGGAAGTGGGCCACACATAAAATCTTCTCATGGAGGTTTGGGAAATGCTTGGACGTAGGATTATTTTTCTTGTGGTTTGGGTTGCTTGGAAAGGAAAGGAGAAATAAGAGAGAGAGAGAGAGAGAGAGAGAGAGAAGTTGAGATTGAGTGATGGATGGGAGAGAGGGATGGGTGGTGTAAGAGTTTGTTGACTTTAGGGGTAGGTTGGGTAAGAAGGGGTATGGGCTTGTGTAAGAACTTTTGACTTTAGGGGTTGCTTGGGGATGGGTGTGAGGTGATGGTGTACTTGACCCTTGATGGGATTGATTGATGGATTGAGGTGACATGTTGTAAAGATTCTCTTGGGTTTTACAACGCGCGGCGTTTTTCTCGAACCTAACGCGGGCCCACATCTCCTGGCCTGGGTATCGCCTCAGTACGCGAGACGCGGCATCGAAACTGCAGGGACGGCGCGGTCGCTAGGGTACAAGTCTCGGGTCAAGCCAACTCTGGTTGACGGCATGCGTCTCAGGGTCGAGCGCAAACGTCAGATAAAGGTCGAAGGTGGCCGAAATTCAACTGAAAAGATCGCGGAAGCCTACGAAAGGGTACAGACTAAGACACGGGGCTTACAAGGACCGCAATCATCAGACATAGATACGTATGTGTTAGTCTCCATAGAAACCTCTGGCGAGAGAAAAATATAAGGCCTTGAATTAGGAATGTTAGTGGTTGTTGATTAGCCGATAGAAAACTAACTAAAGTCTCTTGGGGGATCCACTAAGACCGGTGGAAACGTGTGAGAAAGCCAAGCTAAGAGTCCTAGAGGGGGGGTGAATAGGATTATGCCAAATTAAATTTTAAATGCAGAATTAAGAAAGAACTAGAACAAGATAGCACTTATCAATCCCAAATAGTAGAAATAAATAGCAACCTCAAATGCACAAGTATTGAGAGGTTGATACAGATGTTGTTCTAAGGACAACCTTACACCAAAAACCAATGGCTTATGGTAGGACAACCTGATTTCTAGAACGGTCTGTGTATCAAAGTCCCAAACTAATATGGAGAAATAAAGAATAAAATAGAAATAAATATCTACTGCATTACAACATTCACCACATGTGCAAAAAATAAATTATAACCATTCATCACAAATGCACAATAATAAACATTCACCAGAACTCCAGCAATTATATTGGTTCACTTGTGTGTATACCTACTATTAAAAAAAACAGTCACACCTCTACTCCACTCCCAATATCCTTACCCACGGGATATTGGCTTTCACTACGAAATAGGTTTTCCAAGGTTCACCCAAAACCTTCACAATTGTGTTTTTAAAGGGCTACTACAATTAAAAACCCCACTCACTGAGATTTTTTGGCTATCTTAGTCAAAACCAAAAATGAAAGATTTTCTGGCAATCTTACAAACCAAATACAGAAAATTGAAATGTACTTATCTGAAGATTCTTCTAATGAAGCCCGGTAGAACCAATTCAATGTAGATGTTCAATGTCCAATCTCACATATGAAAGGTTCTTAGGTCTAAATGATTTTTAGATTAAATCAACCTGGGCTAACTTGATTTGATTTTGATCTTAAAAAGGGTAAAATCAATATTCCCTTTTCAAAAGAAATAGAATTGAATAGAGATCACAAAATCAAATACAAAAAAGTTATTAAAAGAATCTTAAATACTAACCAATTAGCTTCTCGAATGTGGGGACAAGTTTCTCAAAGTTGTGGCTTAAATAGCTTTGAATGAATTGAAAAACTCTGAAAATTATCCTCAATTTATAGACAAAAATATTGTTCACTCGACTGGCCTAGTGGTTAGCTCGACTGGTCAAAGAACCAACAACATTTCAAAATTTCTGGCGCGATAAGATAAGATCGAGTGGCTTGCTCGACTGGTCGAGTGGGACCCAAAAATGTTGCTGGACTTTGAGTCGAGGCTGCTCGACTGGTCGACCACTGTTCACTCGACTGGTAGAGCAGTCTCCAGGACTGGTCGAGGGTCCAAAAGAAAATTCTAAAAATTCACAACAAACATTGGACTGGTCGAGAAAATTCTTGGACTGGTCGAGCTAGTGTCAAGACTAGTCGAACCATAACTAGGACTGGTCAAAAAATGACCTATAAAATTATCAAATGACTTATGATATTTTATAACCTATCCTAAGGTCAGTCAAAGGTCAAACAAACCTTACTTATGAGATTGATTCATCACATATCATTCTCTTGAAGTAGTTGAAGCTTAAAGACTTGATCTAGTACTTGAACTTCTTGTTCTTGAACCTCTTGATCTTGTACTTGACTTCTTATTCTTGAAAGTGAACTTCTTGATGTTGTACTTGAACTTCTTGATCTTGTACTTGAATGTCTTGATCTTGTACTTGAATGTGGACAAGATTGGCAAGGATGACATAAAGTTGATCTTACAATAACCGCTAAACAAGATACAGATTCCAAGAGGTTTTGGCATAACAAAATTTGACAAACCTAGGAGCTAGATAAGATAGCATTTACAACGTGTTCCTCCGACATGAGAGTGTATGTGCATTTAGGTCATTGTGTATACATACAAAGATTAGACGTAAACTTATTGATAACTTATAAGATAGTGAATGCTGATACATTCGATGAGAGTGTGTCCATCGAGAGTGGAGTACGGAAACCGAACTACTATACATGCATGTGTTTGTGATTGTCAATTGAGCACAATTCTATCATTACTTATGCAATTATTTATTTAAAATATATAAATAATTAAATTAGATTGTATGCTAGGTACTTAACTTGTAAGCACACATAAGTTTATTATCTCTTATAGACTAGTTGCTTGATTAGTAGATCATTTATAGTTTATGCGATTAGACCCACTTTGGCTTGGAAGCCTTAGTGTTAATTTTTCTTATAAGTTTTAATTAGTAAATTAGATAATTAGGTTTTTTTAAAAAAATTAAAGTGGTCATCTTCATCCATCACCCCTCTAGGATTTATCGGTAATTCTAAGCTCCACCAAACTTTTGCACGTGCCATGGTAGACAATCCACGCAATTTCAATTGGTATCAGAGCGGGTTGCTCTTTAAGGACTTAACTGTCTAGAGTAAGATACGAAAAGAAGCTTTTGAATTATGTCTACCTATGAGGTGAAAGATAAGATGAACATATAAAGAAATATCTTGGCATGGGTAAGCCTTTTGGAAACAATAAAGGATTTAAACTTAATAGAAAATTGCATCCCATGACCTTTACCCTTCCGATAATCCAAAAGGGCTTCAGGAAGTAGTTCAAGATCTTCCCCTATGTGCCACACTTGGGGAGATGTTGGGCACCTAAAATTTGAATGTTTGATCTTAAAAAGAGCCTGATCCACAGTCACAAACTAAACTAGTAAATATATCTTGACTAAGAAATCAACACACCAATGCAAAAGCATCCATAGAGGATTGTTACAAAAGAAGATAGAATTTCCAACCATTTCTAAAATGACCAACCATATGAGGGTGTTGTTGAAACTAATTATCTGACTTAATAAAAAGATGAAGAAAATGTTAATCAATAACAATGATAATTAGGTTAGAACTCACGTATTTAAATCACCTACTGAACATATATCTTCAAATAGAAATTCACCTAAGGGAGATGCATCTAGGAAAATCATTCTCCCTCCTAATCCGTACCATTCTGTTAGCTTCCGCGGTCCTTCCGGTTAAATTTCGGCAACCTTCGCACCGTATTCGGTATTTGCGCACGATCCTAAGCCAGGTCCCGCGCACCGACGTCGGCTCGATCCGAAACTTATGTCTTGGCGACCGCGTCGTCGCCGCGGTTCCAACGCCGTGACTTGCGCACCGAACCGATACTCAGGTAAGAAGATGCCGATCAGCGTTTATTCCGAAGAAACACCGCGCGTTGCGGATTTCGAGGGAATCTCTACACAATAAGTCCCATCAATCATCATTAAATGCAACCTTATCTCAAGTACAACAACCCATACCTCTTTCTTCACAAAGTCAATTCTCTCTCTCTTCACCCATCCCTCCTTTACTCACTTTTCAAACAAACCCATGCCCCATTAATTACACCCATCACTCCATCACCTCATATCACTCCCATCCTCTCATTTTCTCTCTCATTTTCTCATATCTCTCCAAGCAACCCCAAGCCCCAAACGTCCAAGCCTCCTCTCCCTCTCAAGTGTGGTCCACCTTCCATCATCCATCTACACCCTCCCATCTCTCATCCTCACCATCAAGAGTCCATCATCCTCCATCAAAGTTGAAGCTGAGGGGCATTGGAGTCTAAGAGACCAAGAAGAAGGAAGATAAGGTGGGTGTTTTTCCATTAATTTAAATTTTAGGGCCCACTTGTTGGTGGGACCCATTTGGATGTATGTGATTTAATCAAGAGGGCCCATAGTGGCGGGGTTCCTCTATCTCACCGTATACTTCCCTCTATCTCTCTCCTTCTCTCTTTCTTTGTAATGGTGTGGATCCCACCAATATGTGCTACATCTACCCGTCCATCTACAACAGACAGAGTGGCCCACTCCATTGCAGGTGATGATCCACACCATCCATTGTTTGGATGGACCCAATGTACTTATATATATATATATATTATATATAAATATATGTATATATGTTATATTTTATATAATATATATAATATAATATGTATTATATATAATATAATATGTATATACATTTTATGCATATATGTTGGTGGGCCACATCTACGTGGGACCCACCATATTATGTATTTAAGCATGCCGTCCAGCGTCCCTGGACGCTGGACGTTGGCAAACAAGGATGGGTAAGCTGGCATGGGCTGTACTAACAAGCTAGCATAGAGGAGGGAGTGGTGCGCCACTCATGCAGGCCCCACCGTGATGTATATGCAAAATCCAAGCCGTCCATGTTGTTCCCCATTTCATCTTAGGCGTTGAGCCGAAAAATGAAGTTGATCCCCTTCCTTAGCGGGCCATACCATAGGAAACAAGCTTCCTACCTTTGATTTACTCCCTGATGCTCTGATACATTTGAAACAGCCCAATATTAGACTCTATGGGTTTGTATCGAGCCACAGGGACTGATGGCTGGTGTGGATCTTTCTGAAGCGGGCCCCGCCTGGGAAAAACTGCGGAAACAGCAGCGCTGCTGCTGCCGTCAGAAGGCGCAGGCAGCGCCTGCGGCTGCGCTGCCGCTGACGGACGAGCGAGCGGACGGGCTGCCTGTCTCGGCCCCGCTGTGGGCCCCATCTTGATGCCGTTCGACCATCTAAACCGTGCATTTGATGGGTCCCCATGGACCCACCGTCCATCCCGAAAATCTGCCTTATAAGGAACTCATGTGGGCCATACCATTTAAAATCATGTAAAGACATGTCTAAGCATATAAAAAACACCTGGTGGGGCCTACCTAAAACTTGGATGCGGTTGAAACTTGTTCTATACCCTTAGCCAAGTGGGGCACACATAATGAACGGGCTGGATTTGTGGACCACATCACGGAGGGCCCCCTTCCATGTGATATATATTTATATATATATTTATACATATGTAAATAAATAAAATAAAATAAAAATATTAAGGTGGGCCCTCCCTGACCGCCTGGCCGGTTGGCTGGAAATAGATATTTCAGTGGGCTCCAGTCCAGTGGGCCCTACCCCAGGTGCACGTGACCCTTTAAACAGGTTGCGTGGCAAATACATATTAATGTGGGTAGAAAATAAATATTACCGTGGGCCTTACCTGGCCCAAGCAACCTCATGGACAGTTGGATGATAGATAAACAATACAATGGGCCCAAGTTGGGTAGAAAATAAACATTCCAGTGGGCCCAGTCCAGTGGGCCCTACCTTGGTTCAGGTAGCTTTATGAACGGTTGAGTGGAAAAATAAACATTACATTGGGCCTTAGGCTGGGTGGAAAATGAGCATTTTTGTGGGCCCTACTTATGTAAGTATGGTAAACCACACCCTCTATTAGTGTGGGCTCCATCATAATGTATGTGTTTCATTCCACTGTCCAACTGTTTTGAAGATAATTTAAGGACCATTATGGAGGCCCATCTTCATGCATTAGTGGTCCTTGTTGAGGCCCACCTTGATTTGTATTAGGCCCACATTATGAGGCCCATTACAATGGGGCTCATGTTATGTAGCCCATTTGATGTACTTGGGTCCTTGGGACAACGCCCAATTAGATGTATAAAAGGCCCATTACAATGTGTGATTTATGGAAGGCCATTCCTTGGGAGCAATGTTGGTTTGATGTCCACATCGAATCGATAATGTTGGTTAAATGTCCGCATTATAACTCTCCCTAAGGCCCACTGATAGGCCCATAATTATGGTAAGTAGGCCGTATAGGGCCATCTCCATTATACCTAGAGCTCATCTCTTTATACATGATTAGTATAGACCCATGATTCATGATCATTCGCATCATATGTATGCCTGATGTGAGGATGACTGATCATAGCATACACCTTTGGATAGACTGTTTATGGGCTCCCTGATAGGCGGAGTTGCCTCATATAAGTGCATGGTATATACAGGACTGTTGCATGACTGATAGTGTGACTCATGCACTTGCATTTGTGTGATTGTAGTTACTATATGCCCTAGCAACATCAGGGCCATAGCCTCCACAGACACATCGTGGATGGCTGGGTTGGATACCGGAAAATGTTTGGTTCTAGCATACGGGCGCTATAGATGTCCCTGGGTGAAAGTCCCTAAACCCGATGGTACCAGAGGATGACTCCAACGTCGAGACCGAGTGGATATACGAGCGCATGAAGGCCGAATACCAGGAGGCCGTGTCTCCCACTGTGTCGTGGTCGGTTGGGAAGGAGTGTGGCCTTACTCGCCCGAGGGTAGGGGGCAATACTAGGCTGAGTTTGACCAGCTCGTGAATGGGTCCGCTATCGACGTGCCGGATAGGTATTGGCAGACTATTGGCCAGGCGGATAGTGAGGTTTCTTACGCTCACTTGGACTGTGCGGCTAGGAGAGCGACAGTGCCACTTGGAGTGTATTGAACCCCGGTAATTATCCTGAATGAGAACTGTACTGATACATGTTGAGGATTGGCATGCTTGAGTTGCATTTCACATCGCATGGCCGTGTTTTGGCCGATGGCATTCATATCTTGCACCGCATAGCCTTGGTACGGCTGATTGCATTCATGTGCTCATTACCATGTTTCCACATCACTCTGACCTTGCATTTTTAGTAAGTTTATTTTGCGCACACACTTACACCACCCTCTAAGCTTTCCATAAGCTTATGCACGATTGATGCGTGCGGGTGACGCTAGGACGCAGTCGCAGCCATAGTCTCGTTGTAGTTGGAGCGTGCAGCTGAGCTTCTGGAGTTTGCTTCTTTTGTTACATTGTATTTTTCCCTTTTGTCGCATTGTACTAAAAAGTTTTTGATCATAGTGGATTTTGTGGTGGTGTTCTTGTGGTTATTGTTTGTGGGTTATGCTTTTGTTATGCTCATTATGATTCAGACTGATGACTTGAAATCCTCCTTGTAGTATTCCAGGATCGGAACCTGGTGAATGGGTGCTGGGATCCGAAAATGGGGTTCTACGGAGGCTGTCGGCGCCGGATTCGGCGATCGGGAATTTTGGGAGATGCATCTAGGAAAATCATTCTCCCTCCTAAACATAGTCCAGGTCATAGGAAATTCACATCCAAGTGGATTATGAATAGGGATAGGTAACCATATAAAGTCTATGAGGGTTTTATTATTAAATCTGATGAGTTTAGCCTCATTAAGTGAGAAAGTAGGTGAATCAAAGGATTTTTAGCCTCATTTTGTGCTTCATATGTAAATTAAAATATCTTTAGCCTCATTTTCTTTTAGATAGTTTAGTTTTAAATATGCTTAATTTTAAGTATCATTTTTTATTACTAGACCATCATTGGTCATTAATATTTCAAATGGTAAATCTTTTTAAATGACCATAATAAACATGCTTCATGTTTTTAATGATATATGCACCATACTCCCTTATTAGTATGTGCTTGTTGAAAATTTCATGATTTATAGAGCTTTCCATTTTTTATGCTTAAGTACTATATCTATGGAATTATTTCTTTGTCAAATACTAACAAAAAGGGGAGAACGATCAAGTCTCACCAAAATAAGTTAAATTATATTTTAAAGGTTCTGTTTGTTTATTGTAGGGAATTGATGAAGATAGGAGAAGTAATGCATAATTACATGTCTTTGTATATTAGAGCTATAAATCATTTATAATTAGCATGTAATAATTTTATTTATTTTGGTTTGTCATTGATATGAACCATGACAACATCTAGGTTAGGTTTTTATCATGTAATTAACAATGAAGGAGATTGCTAGTGCAGTGATTTGTGCACATATTTGTCAATCACATAAGCTTATGTGTCAATGAGTCAGTTGAACCCTTGAAAACTGAAGACCGAAAGCATAAGAGAACAAGATGCATCAAGGAGTGAAGAACATGTAAATTGAGGGGCTTTGGTGACCCTAACCATAGACAAAAAATAACATAAGCCTCTAAATATCATTCCTTAATAGGTAAATCTTTTATTGATCATTCTACACCCTTAGGTGCCCAATTGGAACATGAAAAGTTAGGCTAAAAGAGGTGCAAAGCTTCTTTAAAATACACTGCCCAAAATAGCAGTTTTTTAGTGGTCCTTGATCCCATCAACTAGCTTTTGATGGGTCTCAATAGCATCGAAGGACTGCTCAATGTGATCGAAGAAATAGTCTAGCAACTAAACAGAAAAAATTCATGGAGTTTTTCAATGGAATCAATGGGCAGTTTGATCCAATTGAAGGGCCTTTCTATCCTTTCGCTAGACCCATTAACTTACCATTTTATAACCATTGGAAATTTTTTATATAAAATGAGCATTTGGTTCTTAGGCAAAATAATGAATTTTTGGTGTAATAGAAGCCTAGGTGATTCCCCACTCATATCCTTCATCCTAAGCCCCCTAAACTATTTACTCCCCAAGTATAGGGTTGTGATGTAGTAATAAACTCGGTAAGACCGAGGTCGAATCCACAGGGACTGAAACTTGTACGTTTCCTGGAACTAGGTAGAAATAGAACTAGTCTAAGATGCAGTCTAAATCAATTATAAATTGATGAATAATGGTGAGAGATTAATGTAAAACTTTAAGGAATTCAACGGAAGGAAACTAGGGATTCAAAGGATCCACTTGTAGAGATCAAGGAGATCTTATGCCTGCATCAAGGATTATGGAATTCAAACTGAACTTACTTGATCTGGTTCTCAAGAGATGAAAGGTATATGAATTAGAATGGATTCCATCATCTAACCATGCCCAGGAGACAAAGCAAACAACAGGATTAAACTAATTACCAACCAATCAACAATGTATGAAGATCAGGAAGGGTACTGTCATCCTACCATGCCCATGGAACAATGATGAACAACAGGGCTTCCTGACTTCATAAACATAAAAAGGGGAAAGAAATATTCAAAGCCATTGCAAACCCATTGTAATTTCAGTCACAACAGACCATTAAAGACAAAGAAAAATATTCCTTGAATAATCAAACCACAATCAAGTTTAACTCACAATTAAATAATTAAATAAAGTCTCTCATCTCAATACAAGCTTCACCTCTTAGCCCTAGCTAAGAGGTTCAACCCAACATGAATGGGCTGGATCCAAAACAAATGAAATAAAATAAAAAAAAATAAAAACAAAACCTACTTTCAAGCCCCACGTCCCAGCTTCAATCTCCCAAAAAAACTCTTGCTCCCTGCTTCCACGTTTTCCTCCTCCTTTCTCTCTCCGTTTTCCTTCCTTTTTAAAGATGAAAAACTCCTCCAGAGCTGTTGTGGAGTCCCACCAGAAATAGGTTGCGGAAACAGTTCTTCCGCAGCCAGGAACGCATGTCCCTGTTTTGGTGCAGCAACACTTGAAAACCGACTTGCGTCGGCTCAGAATTGTGGCGGAATGATGGCCCAGATTCCTGATTTGGCTTCATGAACGGGATCAGGACCCCCCTTGGCATCCTCTGGACGGTCCGGATCACTGATCCGGCCTTGATAGTGATCACAGAACGGCCCACCGTGGCCGTTTTTCACGGACGCGCGTCCATGCGTAAGCAGGGAACGCTGTGACGATCGGTGGGCCCCACAGTATAGTTTTTAGAGAAATCCACCCCGTTCATTGGATTCCTGATGAAAAACAGGTCAGGAAGGGTGGGTTTTCTTAAAATTCTGCATGGCTCATTGTATCAGATCCCTTCACCGTCCATCTTGCTTTTGGACGATCAAAAATGAATCTCCGGGACCTTTTGAGAATTTTCCACCTAGGCATGCATGATATGGCCCTTGTGATTCACATGGATGGTCCAGATCTGTCTTTTGAACAATGCCTGAGCCCCACAAATGCCAGCCGCAAGCTCTGTTTGCGCGCTGGCAAGAATTTGAATTAGAGAGGAAGACGTCCCTGTGTTGCCATGTAGTCTTAGTGCAAAAAGTGTACTATGTACACTGTATGATGATTATGAGAAATCCACACCATCCATCTTGTTCTTCTCATGATTTAAGGCGTTGAGACCGAAGATGAGGAGTATCCAGAGATCAGGTGGGTCCCAGATCAGTAAATTGTGGGCTGATCTGTCCGTTGGGCCCCTTCCACAGCGATCCAATGGATGAAAATTTACGTGTACGGTTAATTTATGACCCTCAGGCCATGTATAAAGTTTTGAGCTGATCGGATGGCGAGAACCCTGTGATCTTGCATTTTGGACGTCTTTTGGGCCACTTAAGCTCCAATTTCTTGATTTTCTTGAATCCCTGGCATGCACATCCGTCGATCTTGGTCTCCTGGGGTCCGTCGCTTACCTTGGTGATTTCAGACCGCTAAATCCATGCTTTTAGTACCTTTTTCCCAGTCCAGGCTCGTAAACACGCCCTGCAACACAAACACGTTTTAAATTGGGCCGTTAAACAGTATCATGTTTGAAAACCTAGGTAATAATAGGGTCTGATATGCAATATTTGAGCCTCAACATAAACCAAAGATATTTAAATTATTTTCTTAAGCTTTATCACTCTAATGAGCATTCCAACCTCGATTATGAAGATAACATGATCACTCTCTTCTTCTAAATATTATATATGAACTTATAGTCAAATTCTTATCTAAACCCCCTAGAATATTCACATAGGTGAATCCTTCTTAACAAACAACTATTCATTTAGTTGTATGAGATTCTACCATCATCCAACCACCTTCATTACATTATCGAGGCATCGTATGCAAGGTGGTTGATCGTAGAAGTTAAAGCATCAGCATTCAACAATCACGGGTGCAATTAAGAAGTCTATTCAAGCATAAAAGACCGTTAAAGAAGCATCTTAAGAAGACACTACAAAAGGAGCTCAATCCGACAAGTGTCAATTGTAGAGTCCATTCACACTCCTTCCTTATGTAAGATTAGGTGTAGATTTTGTGACTCAAATTCGAATAGGTTATTGTGTAGGAAGCTCTTGTACAGGGCTGAATTCACTAAACACAGGTGTGTACGTGTTAGACTCCATGGAGAGTCTCCAGCGGGAGTATATGTAGGACCTTAAATTATGACCACAATCACCAGACATGGATGCATACGTGTTAGTTTCTGTGGGAGCCTCCAACGGAAGAAAAACATAAGGCCTTGAATTAGGACTATTAGTGGTTGTTGATTAGCCGATGGAAAACCAACCAAAGTCTCTTGCGGGAGCCACCAACACGGGTGAAAATGTGTTCCTTCGATACTAGAGTATACGTGTGTTTAAATCCTTATGTAGGGTTGCAAAGGTTAGGGGTAGACCTATTGAAAACTTATAAGATAGTGAATATTGGTACATTTGAGGAGAGTGCATCCCTGGGGAGTGAAGTAGAGAAACGAATGATTATACATTCTTGTGTTTGTGGTTTTCACTTGAGCAAAACTTTATTCTTACTTATATGATTGTTTAGTAGAACTATATAAATGATTGAATTGGATTGTATGTTGAGCACTTGTAAGGACACACAAGCTAATTATCTATTATAGACTAGTTGCTTGATTGGTAGATCATTTGTAGTTTATGTGATTGGACCCACTTTGGCTTGGAAGCCTTAGAGTTAATTTGTTTTATTATTTTTAATTAGTAAATTATATAATTAGGTAAAAAGAAAAAAATTAAGTAGTCATATTCATCCTGCCTCTAGGACTTAGTTGTAATTCTAAGCTCCGCTAAGCTTTCGCATGCACTGTGGTAGACAATCCACGTAATTTCTGAGTTATCATCAGCTGACACTCAAGAAGGCAACATGCTATTGCTAATGGAGGTAGATGTCCTCGACGGGGTTGGCTTGTGCTAAACATAATGCAACAAGAGAGAGAGAGATAGGAGGGGTAAGGAAATGGGTTAAAATATCTAGTAAGAGATAGAATGATTTACGTCCCGTAAGCTGTAGAGTTTAAGATTTTATACAATTATGTACTAATTAATTTTAAACGCTCTATGCTTACGTAAACTCATATTGACATGTTTGATAATCTTATGTTAGTGAATTTATATGTTACATTTGGAGCAATCTGATATTAGTTGTCCAATACTAAAAATAAATGTTTCACTTTCACACATTTCACACTTCACCATCCATTTTTTTATAGTTGCTTGTCGAAATAGTTTTTATGGTAATCATGCTATAATTTGAATACAATATCAGCAGGTTCATGTCGCCCACGAAGTGAAATGAACAATCCACCCCATCCAAATCTTTAGAGAAGTCACCCATAAAGACACAAAGAAAAACACCCAGGAAGTTGTTTATAAATTTGGGTGATATAACTACTCCTCAAAGCTCAATCATTCATTTGGAATGATGAAGTAGATAATATAGTACTAGACACGTTGATGGAGCAAGTTGGGTTCGAGCGCAAAGGTGATAATAACTTCAAGAGAGGTATATAAGACTGTTGTGTAAGATATAATTAATAATGTCGCCATTTTCTTTACAAAAATTAATATCCAAAACTATCTTCAAACATTGAAGAAAATGTACACATGTGTGAGAGATGCTCAATGCCCATAGTTTATATCGTTATGGACAACATTTAGGATGCTTATATGAAGGTTTAATATAATGTTATTCAATTTAATAATTTCTATTTGAATTTTTTAATCAACATTGGTTGTATGCCTTTGACATCCATATTATATTATCTTGTGATATGCAATAATCACTCCCGTACTTGGATCATATATGTAGGAAGTTCATAACACGATACAAGGATCTGGCATTCATCATTGGAAACAACCAAGCAACTAGACAATGTGCTCAAATCGACAACATACTCCCAGGTGGTTCGAGGCAGTTAAGGGAAGTGAACGATTTGATGATATATACATCTGACCTTAATGATGAGATGTTGCTACTTTTGTCGAATGATGTTACAGATAGCATATCACGTACAGAAATCCAAGCACTAAAATAAGATTATTCAGGACCTAAATCTCAAGCTCATGAAATATAAATTTTATAATTTTATTTTATTAATACATTCATTTCTCATTCTAGCTTGCTAAAATTTTCATTCTAACAATTAACCACATTCCATGCACAAAACATCACCACAAATTTTCGTTCCATTGATATTTGAATTTAATAATTGTATGTGAGAAAGGAAATGTATTTCATTAATTGCATCGGTCTTTACATAAACTTAAATAAAATGTACTACACTAAACTTTAAGGAACTAATCAACTACTTCTAGATAAAATCAATTCAATAATAATTTCCAGCATCTCCGAGATACTTTAGTACAGTACATGAACTATTTTAAATAGGGTGAGTATAATAACTCAATAGAATCACTTCATTCCCAAGTTGAAAATTCCATGTTAGTACCAAAACATAAGCCCAGCCTATTGAATAAATTTAATGTAAAAATAAATTAATAAATCACATAATACAGACATTCAATAATTAATAAAAATGAAAAATTAATTGTTGTAGTTCTTTCTAAAATTTTTTGAGTAATACAGGGAAGAGCACCAGCATGTTCTAATCCTTTTAGGGGATGACCCAAGGTAGAGCACCTATGTGTTCTAATCCTTTTAGGGGATGACCCAAGGCTAGTGCCAGTCCTTTAGGGAATGACCCCTAGCATAACACCCATGCAAATGGGTTGATCCTTTTGGGAATGAACCTAGACAGAGAACCCATTCTTGATTCACTTAATACCACATTAGATTATGGAAAAACACCATATAACACATGAAAACAATTTAAATATTCAGTAAATGACATGTTCACAAGTTCGACAAATAAATAAACTATGCCTTTAATCACATACACTCCATATAATGTTACATCCAAGGACAAATATTTGATTGGCATGATAATCATAATTATGACTAATGTTTCTATAAACATCAAAAGAGAGACGATGATGCATGCTATATAATATAAAAAACAATGCATCCACAACATCAAGGAAAAGACAATACCTTATGTTAAACAAATGAAAATGTTCACATCTACCGACATCAAATAAGAAGATGTAATATATAAGCTTAATGTATAGCATAAATATGGAATTTTCAAGTCGGGAAAGATCACGTATCTAATATGAGTGTGAGGTAAACTAAGAAAATCATTGGGATATATGTGTAACTCTACGGTTCAATGTAATCTCCAAATTGTCTTGACTCGGTTGGATTCAACGTGACTTAGTATGACTTAGTGGAGTTCGTATGAGCTAATGATACTTTAACCTAATATTATACATGCCGACCTATCATCCCTCGATTTATGGTTCTCGAGTTTAAAATCTAACATTCAACTATTTAGAGGTTCAATTCACTAAGTCAACTTAATGAGTCACCTAACTAAACTACAATCGATAATCTATTTATATAAAATAATATGAGAATAAAAAAATACTTGAAAAGTGGCACATCTAGAGTGTAGACTCAACCTAGGATTGACTCATCTTCGGCATTCAATGGGTCGCAAGCTTCGAGCTGACTCAATAAGTCACTTGATCAGCACTTCTTCTCTGATTTTCTTTTTTCCTTCTCTTCTTCTTCCTTTATTTTCTTCTTCTTTTCTTGTCTTCACTCTAGCCATGTCCAACAAGGAACACTAGACACTAACAAATACTAGACTCGGCTCGACATGACGAGTCACCATAACTTGCTTCTCTCTCTCTCTCTCTCTCTCTCTCTCTCTCTCTCTCTGTTTGTGTGTGTGTGTTGTAACCCAAAAATTTTATAAGTTTTCAAGTCCTAAATCTAGGGTTATACATAGCACTAGTGTCAGTTGTGTAAGAAAATTAGAGTTGCACTCATGGACCATCTATTCCTAACACTAGATTGATCTGGTTCGTCAAGTGATTACACATTGATCAAGTGGGGCCCAATGTAGATTATTTGGACCTCGAATCAAAGATTATACAAAGGTTTGCACCAATTCTTCATTAAAGAAGATGCTCTACCCTATAATGATAGATTTCAGTATACAATAGATCTTGATATGTCTTTTGTTATGAATGGTTTAGATTAAGGGCTATGGAACTTGTAAACTCATCTTTTAAAATGTTTGAATCAAAAAGGTCGGTGGGTTCAAAGGTGAAAGGTGCCAACCCACAACCGTAGAATTCTTATAAAACTAGGAAAGGTGGGCTAACGCAGTTTCCCAGTGGCCGTGAGATTCCAAAATTTGTTGGATGGTATGGCCCACAATTTAGATGGTTACGATTAGTGATTGAGTTCCAAAGAAAATAAAAGATGGAGAGGAAAGAAAGCAATTGTCGCAAGATACGGAGATACAATTCAGCTCCTTAACAACATATAACATTAAGGTCTTGAGCGTTGTTCGATGGTAGTATACAGACAGTCTGGATGAGCTGGGGATGATTCACATAGATCATGGGTGAGTTGGGAGCAAAAGAACATAGAAGGTTTCCATTTTAAATTTCTTTTCGCAAGAAGGAAGAACCATGACGAATGTGGTTTACTTACAGTTTGTGTATGATGATTAAGTGGGGTCCACGGAGATGTTTATGAGCAATCCACCTCATCCATCTAGTTTTCTATATGGTGCTTAGATATGGGCTCTAAGATCATAAAAATCCAAACTCAGGGGAGCTGCATAACATAGAATGGTAATGTGAGTCATTGCAGCTTCTAAGATCGATGATGGATAGTTTAGATAAAGGGTAATAGGTCCTATAAGGGTAATTTCGCCAACATGACATAGACAAGTAAGAGATGGTGTATTGCTTTAGAAAGTCCATCGTTGGACTGGCTTAAGCTTGAAATGACTCTAGCTTCCGAAGGGATGTGCAGACGTAGGGGTATGTCAGGCCCCATACTCGAAAAATGGGCTCACAAAATTCCTGATCGTCGAATCCGACACCGACAGCCTCTGTAGTGCCCCATTCTTGGATCCTGGTACTCACATGCCAGATTCCGATCCTGGGATCCTACAAGAAGGATTTTCAGTATGAATTTTTTTTGTAATGGAGCATAACCACAAGCATGACCAAGTCACAAAACAACATCACCACATATTCACTATATCAAAAACTTTAAGTACAATGCGGAAAAGGAAATACAAGGTGATCAAAAACTCTAAAGTGATCTGATGTGTGCTCCTGCCTCAGCGCTGTTGTGATCCAACGACACCTACACGCAACGGTCGTACATAAGCTTACAAAAGCTTAGAGGGTGGTGCAAGCGTGTGTGCAAGGCAAGTGTCAAGTGTACAATATCAGAGTAATGTGAAAATATGTGGTAAGTCCATGAATGCTATCAACTATACCAAAGTTATATGATGCAAGACATGAATGCTATCGGCCATATAAAGGCCATGCGATGCGAGGCCTATATATCCAAATGTCATATGCGAGATGCAAAGCAAGTATGTCAGTCCTCATCACGTACACATATTAGTACAGTTCCTCTCTGGATATCACCAGGGTCTAATACACTTCACACTGACTACCTCCTCCCTAGCTGCACAGCCAAGCAAGTGAAAGAGACCACACTATCCGCCCGACCAATAGTCTGTCAATATCTACCCGGCTCATTGATAGCGGACTCATTTACGAGCTGGTCAAATTCAGCCTAGCTTACAACCCCCTCACTCAGGCGGATAAGGCCACACCCTCTTCCAACCAACCACGACACAATGGGAGACACGGCCTACTGGTATTCGGTACTCCGGCGCTCCTGTATCCACTCGGTCTAGACGTTGGAGCATCTTCTAGTATCAAAAAGGTTCTGTGACTTTCATCTAAGGAAATTCTAAGTGCCCACAATGCTAGAGCCAATATTTTCGGTATCTGATACGACCATCCACGATGTGCCTGTGGAAGCCATGGCCCTGATGTCGCTAAGGCGTGCAGTGATCAAGTCACACATATGCAAGATGTATAAGTCACACCATACAATCATGCAGCAATCCCGCGCGTACCACGCGATCATATGGGGCACTTCGTCTCATAAGGAGTCCCGTAAATGTCTCAGCTCAATAGCTTATGTTATGGTCAAACATTCCTCATATCAAGCATATATATGATGCGTATGGGCATGAATCATGGAATTATACTAAGCATGTTATAAAGTGATGAACTATCCTCATAACGAAGATGGGCCTAGACGGCCTACACATAACAAGTATGGGCCTATCAATGGGCCCTAGGGAGAGTCGTAATGCGGACATTTAACCAACATTATACTTATAATGTGGACGTCAAACCAACATTGTTCCCAAGGCGCGACCCACCATAAATACCATTACATAAATCATGGTAGAACCACACCTTGCAATGGACCTTAGGTACATCCTATTGGGCCTTAAATACGTCAAATGAGCCATATCACATGGGCCTTATATTCATCGAGTGGGCCACATCAATGGGCCACACCAATGGGCCTTATGTACATTGCAATGGGCCATGACCCATGGACTTTAGATACATCAAATGGGCCGCATAACATAGGCCCCATATGTATCAAGGTGGGCCTCAACAGCGGGCCACAAATACATCGAATGGGCCTCATAACATGGGCCTTATGTATATCAGACGGGCCACACCAATTGGGCCCCATTTGTACATCAAATGGGCCACAACCAAATAAAAGTGGTGATAATGATTTCCACCATTTAAGGTTCCTAAGGCCCACCATAACATATGTTTCCCATCCAACCTGTTCATAAATTAACATAGTGATAGGTGAAGTAGAAACAAATATCAGCTTAATAAGGAACTACTATGGCCCTTAGAAATTTTGAACGGTGGACGTCATTGACCACTACTTTAAATGGTGGGGTCCACTTGAACTTTAGATCTGACTTATTTTTAGTCTCAAGCCTGTTAAGACAAGCTTGCCAAATGGTTGGACGGTTAGAATGCAACACATGCATCATAGTGGGGCCCACAAACATGACCCACCAATTAAATGGACGGTGTGGATATAACACAGACACTAAAGGTGGGGCCTACTGGCCGTCTAGCAAGTGCCTGGATGGCATTGATAAAACACATATATGGTGGGTTCCACCGTCCACTGCCGTGGGCAATGTAAGCAAAACACATACATCATTATGGGTCCCACGTGGGGCCCACCATAATGCTTATTTGCCATCCAACCTGTTGATAAGGTCATACGGACCTGGAATGAAGAGGAAAAACAAATTTCATATGATCCAAAACTTTTGTGAACCCAAAAATGGGTTTCAATGGTAGACGGTTCAACCCCAATGTTTCCTATGATGTGGGCCACATGAGCTTTAGATGGGGCTGATATTTGGATGGCGACCCACTGCCCTAAGGGCCTACAAAATGGACGGTGTGGATATACAAAGCACATCACAGTGGGGCCCACATCAAGTGAATCTACCCCAGCCAATGGATTTTACAGTCCATAACCCATCCATCAAGCCCAATATTGGGCATCTTTCAATGTGTAGAAAAATTAAGGTGAATTTAAAAGGTGAAAATCACTGTTTTCAAAGGTATGGCCCGCCAGAAAATTGGATCAGCTTCATTTTTCGGCTCAATGCCTAAAATGAGTTGGTAAATAGGATGGACGGCATGGATTGAATCCATACATCCATGTGGGGCCTATACAAGTGGCTCACCCAAATGCTTATGAATCAAGCTAATATTTCCCAGTTCACGTCCAGACGTTAGACGGTTCTGGGCAAGACAAATACATTTAAGGTGAGCCCTGCTTAGGTGGGCCAGCACATGGCTGGGTGGTGTGGAACAACATATATACAAAGTGGGCCCCACCTACAAATGACTTGGATCAAATACATGCTTCATGGTGGGGTCCATCCGAGTGGGCCACACATCACACAAAATGAGAAAGAGTGAGTGAGACACACGTGTGATGGAGGGATCCCGACACTATAGGCCCTCCTTTTCAAGCATTCAATCATACATTAAGTAGGTCCCATTACATGTGGGCCCATCAAATCAAAAATCAATAGTGGAGATCCTTTCTCCACCAAAATGGAAGGTCTAGATGACCTTATGTATGCAAGGAAAATAAATATCATGATGGGGTCCATGGAGAATGGCCCCATCATGGAATGATCATGGGAATCAAGGTGGGCCATCGGCTACATCTTAAAGTCCAAAGTGAGATCCATACCATCGATCGGTAGGCCTCACTTGGCCCATCATAAAAACATGAAAACTAGCCTATAGAAGCACCCACCGTTCGATCTTCTTGGTCCAATGGAAAGCCGATCTCCCTGTGTCTCACTTTAATAGAAGGTGATGAGAGTTAAAGAGCTAGGATGAAGGATTTTGGGAGAGGAAAGTGGGCCACACAACTCACTCTTTTCTCACATGGAAGAGCTTGGATGTGGGATTTTTCCTTGCTTAGGAATATGGGTTTGAGAAATGAGAGAGAGAGAGAGAGAGAGAGAGAGAGAGAGAGAGTAGCTTAGGTAGGCCATGATTACATGTAAGAGAGGTATGGGTAGCTAGCAATAAATGCTTGTAAGAAGGGCTAGGCGTAGGGTGGCTAGCCATAAGTGCGTGTAAGAAGGGCTAGGGGTAGGTAGGGTGGCTATAGCTAAGGTAGGGTGGCTATAGCTAGGATAGGGTGGCTATAGATAGGGTAGGGTGGTCATAGATAGGGTGATGTCATCACTCTCATGATTTCCTAGGGATTGGTGCCACATGGAGTAGGTGGGTCCCGCAATATGTGGTCCACGACCCTTATAATGCACAGTCCACATCTTATGATCTAAGCGTCGGATTGGCGTACGAGATGCGGCGTTGGAACCACGGCGACGGTGCGATCGCAATGGTATGAGTCTCGGATTAAGCTGACTCAAATCTACAGGAAATAATTTAGGATCGCACACAAACATCGATTATAGGTCGTAGGTTGTCGAAATTCGACGGAAATGATCATAGGAGTCGACGAAATAGTACGGACTAGGATACGGGTCTTACAGGGTACATGTGGGACCTATTCCTGTTATGATTCCTTTCTACCCCGACGTGCCCCTACACTCTAAAAAATATCCATAATGGTGAAATCATGCACGTGTGGTGCAGGATTACGGGCAGAGCCACAGCGCATGCCTTGTGCCATCTTCTAGCTCATAAAGGAAGTGGCTAAGGCAATCCTGACAAACACAAGGAGTCCTACGACAGCCCAATTCTCCAACAGAGACACGTGCAACATGTTCAAAGCTTGTTTCTCGTGACACCAGCTATCCGAATCTCGAAGGTGTCTAAGCCATAGAATAGCCAATCTGCGAGCTCTTTAGAGAAGGAGAATCATTTCCAATTGATCACCTTGCCTCTTATGAGGAATGGCACGCTTCAAAGGAGACATTTTAAAAGAATACCTACAGAGGAACTTTCCATATTCCTCGGCTTTGCCCTAGCCGAGCCATGGCTTAGTACTTAGCTCTACCTATTAACAGCCACCGGTCATGGGAAGTCCTCAAAGAAATGCTTGTCCTGCAATTCCACCACTACAATGTTAGAGTCACAGAATGTCAATTATGAATGATGATCCAACACATAAGAAAAGGCATATAGACTTTACCCATTTAGGCAAGATTTATTCCACCGTGACTCAAGTCTGTTAAGAACATTCTGATAGTTGTTAAGAGTATCGGATAAGTAATATCGGTCATGTCATGCCATAATGATATACTGGCAAAAGACCCATCAGACAATCTAGGAAAAAATGGCAAACAAAATTGGTTATAATGTTTGAAAACGAGGAAGTGACCCATCAAATTTCCAAGACCAAATGACAAAAATGGTAAAAAGGATACCATGTCAACAAAAAGGGAACATAAGCACCCTGAGAATCCTGTCAGGCAGGAAAAGAGATATGCTAACATGCTCGATCCAGGAACCATGATAGGGAAGAACAAACCATGAAATGTCACCGCTACTCTCTACCAACATGACGACAGTCAAGGCCCATAGCCCACCTCTAACCTCCACTAGGATAGAGCCCCTTATAACTGAATGGGGGCATGACACGCATTCTTGCCACATGTTGTACCCCTGGGCATAAGAGTGAACTAATGTGTATTTTGCAAATACCATCAAAATGAAATATTAGTAATAAAGCAAAGATTTTGTACACCCCTAGTCATAAAAAGGGAAAGGTTAGACACTTAAAATTACCTTCGTGGCTCCACGCCTGTGTATATATTGCCAACTCAGCACCAATATGTTCATGACTCTATGCATCCTCGGCTCTGCTCTCATGAATGCAACCTAGCACCTATGTTTAAGGCCCTGCGATCACCTTTGCAACTTGGCCCCATAGCACATAGTTATGCCTCTCATAGAGAAAAAGCCTACACCTAGTGACTCTAGTCTGGTGTGCACCTAGAGACCCAATGCCACTCTAACTACCCACAAAATCTAAACTGTAGTTTTATTAATGGCCCCAAGGTCTAGCATAACTTGAGGTTGTTGTAGTATCCAACTACAATCATATGCATGCACATGTATCATGTGCATTGCTTGCATTGTTCACATCATGCATATAATATACACTATCCATATCATGTACATCACGTGTACTACTTGCATTGTTTGCGTCACATACATTATATGCACTACTTGCAACATATTCATTAGGTGTGTGAAGAAACCAATAACATTGAAGGGTGGAGTCCAGCAACTGCTTTCATTTATCATTTCTAAAGATGATGCCTCTGAAGCTGCATTCTCAACGTTTAAGTATGATCCAGATAAATTGAATGAGTGGTTTCTGAGGTTGGTGATAGTCAATGAGAAACCATTTAACATGGTAGAAAGAAAGGTTTTTATGGGATTTTATAAATTTCTAAATCCCAGATGTGAGAAGGCCTCTCATACTACTGTGAAAAGAGAATGCATGAAGATGTATGCTGTTAAGAAAGCTAACTTGAAAGCTCTCTTAACATCCGTATCCAGAATAAGTTTGACTTCAGATATGTGGACGACCTCGAATCAGAGAAAGGGATATATGTCATTGACTGCACACTTCGTTGATGCGGATTAGAAACTACAAAAGAGGATTTTAAAATTCTGTCACGTTCCTCCTCCTCATACCAGTGTGGTACTATCCGATTGCATTTATAAATGTCTTGTTGAGTGGGGTATTGAATAGAAAAATTTTTCAATTACTTTAGATAATGTCTCGTCCAATAATATTTTGGCTTCTTTTTTACGTACTCAGTTTAAGGATACCGAAAATTTATTCTTCGAAGGTAAAATATTCCAAGTTAGATATTGCGCGCACATACTCAACTTGATTGTTCAAGAAGGGCTGAAAGCAATTGATTCAACGATTGCAAACATATGAGATAGTGTTAACTATATAAGAGGGTCACCTTCAAGACTGAGTACGTCGAATGATATAATCCAACGTTTGGATTTGAAATCTAAACAGCAATTGAAGTTAGATGTCTGCACTTACTGGAATTCCACTTATGAAATATTGGATACGGCTTTACAATTTGAAGTTGCATTCCCTAAACTTGCGGTGTGCGATAAAATGAACTCATATGTGCCAAGTAATAAAGACTAGAAAAAAGTTGAAGATGTTCATCGGTTTCTTAAAGTTTTTTACGATTGCATGAAGATTTTTCAGGAAATAAGCATCACACGGTAAATTAATTTCTTCCTAAAATTATTTTCATTATGAACACGCTAAAAAAGTGTGTTGCTGATGGTCTAGAATTTTTACAAGCGATGGCTCTAGGAATGCAGTTGGAATTTGATAAGTATTATGCTAAATGTCACTTATTAATGGCCATTATAGTTGTCCTGGATCCACGATACAAGATGGCAATGGTTAGATTTATTTTCAGATCACTTTATTCCAGCTCCGAAAGAGTTTCAGCGAAGACTGTCATTATTAATGCTACAATTGAAGAACTGTTCGCATCATATGTTGATAATTCGTCCAAAATATCAAGTGCAATAGGTACTTCTCAAACTGTAGATAGTTCTTCTACTGCGGGCTAGTGACTTCGTGATTTTATATCTTTTTTAGACGAAGAAGAAATGGAGATGCAGAAAACTGAATTTGAAGTGGAGAAGTATATAAAGGAACCGGTCATAAGGATACAAGATAATGATTTCGATATTTTGCAATGGTAAAAGTCAAGAGCTCGTGAATACCCTAGACTTTCGTTGATGGCACGGGACATTTTATCAATTCCAATTCGACCGTGGCATCAGAATCAGCTTTTAGCACTAGGAGCAGGGTAGTTAGCAAGTATCGAAGCTCACTCGTCTCGAATACAGTTGAAGCACTGATATGTATGCAAGATTGATTGCATCCAATTTGGGGCGGTAGCAGTTTCGATGCTGAAAGTATGAAGAGAACAATGGAATTGAAAACATGGACCAAAATGCTCAAAGGAAGGTAAGCTTTAAAAATTTTCATGAACGGTTTTATAATTTTTGATATCTTTTAACTCTTTGGAATTGATGTTGATTGTTGAGGACAAAATGTAGTTTTGTGGTATGATATTGATAGTATCTGGAGGTTTGTGTCTTAGTTATGTGGCATTAGCATATGAGACATTTAATTTGTATTTTTTAGCGAAAAATGTAATAAGTTAACATATGATGATATGAACAAGATCGAGCTCGACTTGACTCGAACCACTAGCTCGACTCGACAACTTTGGCAAACAATCCAAGCTTCAATGTTGAGCTCGAGGTCGAGCTTGAGCTTGAGCTCGAACTCGATTACAGCATGGACGAGTCAAGCAGAGCTTAGCCCACCTCGACTCGACTCGACTCGGTATACAACCCTAGTTATGTGTATGAAAACATCACAAATGCCATAGGTGATACAATATAAGACATGCTTAAAGTCAATTTGATCTATGAGTGTAGTCACATTGTAATCATCTGATGAGAAAATGCCAAAAATCACAATCATATCTCATATTCGATACATTAAATGTCAAACAGCTTTCACTACTATTATAAAATTATGTCATGTGCTTTCAATTATTTATTGTTTCAAAATAGAATAAGATTACATAAAAACCCTTAGCAACTTAAATAACCTCCTTCTCAACCTAATGGCCTCTACTTCACTCCCTGTAATCTCTTGAGAATAGTTAGGGAGGTTGGCTAAGCTTACCTGCAAATCTAACATCTCTCATTGTGGTTCAGTCAACTACTCCCTCTTGCCCTAGGGGATGGCTCGCATGGTCTCCACCAATTCCTCAGCATGAGCAAGTCTAATCTTTGTCGCATGTTCTTGTCTCGACTGCCACAAGAAGGTCCTTGTGATCTGCAACTTTCCATCAGGTCACACCAAGCGTTTCTACTACCTCATAGTGTCTTCCTCTGCCACCTCGATAGAGTTGGTTGTCGCATTGCCAACTAAAGGATTTCGGCCTTTAAAGCCAATAGTAGATCCCTTTGCTCTCGGGCAACCTATACAACAATAGCCTTAGCCTGATCTACTCTAGTTGGTGTGTCACATCCGAAAACCTAGTTAAAAGATCGTCAACCATACCGACGTCTACCCACCCACATAGTGCTAGACAACAACGCATATCTCGCTCCATATGAAGACTATACCAGTTACTAGGATCATCCAACTTGGCAAAGATAAGGTACGCCATCTATTAGACAAAATTTGTTGAGAGCTATTGAGCTTCGGAAGTAAGAGCCACAACCTTTGTGGGAGTAACCAAATGGACTTCTTCAACAAAGGCGGTTGCAACGGCGTCCTCCATAGGAACCCTGAAACGAGAGTCATTGCTTGATCAACGACCTCCAAAACAATCGCCATCTTTAACATGTGCTTACCCATACGGTACGCCACATGTTACCCATACAGCATGCCGCATGAAAAGGTGGGGTCTTAAGGTCTATAAATACCCCATGCCCCCATAATTTTGAGAGCTTATCCGTTTCACCAATTTCCCTAGTAATCTAATATAATTAGGCCATCATTGCAATTTACATTACTTGTTAGCAGGTGTTAGAGTATTTTGACTTCCAACATGATTGTTTGTTTAGAATACACTGACTATGTAAAAAGCATATTTGAGTCCTTTTACAGCATTTGTTTAACTCTTTTAAATGCCCTCTCAATAGAAAACGAATGATAGGTTGCTATTAGTTTCATATATTTTTGTTGGTTAGAGAATTCTGTAGATATTCATACATCATTGGTAGACATTTTCAAGGATATACATAAAAAGCACAGAAAACCGAAATGTTTTATTGATAAACGGGTTCTTATTACATCCCAAGTCGTGGTATAGCATATACCTTTAATTATATTCTAAGGGAAATACTATAATTTTAAGACAAACCAAATAAAGATAACTGACAATGTATAAACAATTTTATTTTATATAAATAAAATAAAATATTTAGCCCTTTGGAGGGGTTAAATTGTTAATTAACTTGAACAAACTTACCAAGTTGATGGAAAATATAGAAAAAAATACAAAATTACACAAGTGTTGCTGACGAAGGAGATGCACAGGGGAGGCTTGCACAGGGGAAGGCTTACATAGGAAGGCGTGGGGCTCCGATCAAGAGGGCGCGATTGACAATCATCTCTTATGGGAAGGTGCAATTGACATCCATCCTTTGTTGGGGGTATAGACTTTTAGGGTGTGCAGGCAACAAGCGCGAACCCCATGAGCGCATAAGCCTCATGAGTAAGTATGGCACATTGAATGGGAGCCAAGGGGGCACGGACCATGAGGGTCTGGACCAGAGGGTATGGCCCGGGCTCACCTGATGCAGTCCTTTGGAAACCTTGTAGGGGGCATGAAGTGCACTAGAGGGCGTGGTGTCTAGGTGAAGAAGAAGAAGGGAGATGGGAGAGAGAGAGGAGGGGAGGAGAGAGAGAGAGATATCCTTAAGACCGGTTTGGATTACATATTAGTAATGTATTGTAAAAGTATCATCATTGCGATTTTACAACATTTGTTTAAACATGTAATTTGGTGATCAAATGCAAATGTAATAGGAGATAGGTAATCGAATTTGTAACATTATAATTTTACGTTGTATTATAGTGAAAATATCATGACCCAAACACACACATCAGTGTATTTTTCTCTATGATTTGACATTGAAGTAATGTTAAAGTATCAATGTTATGATTTTCCCCACATCAATCCTAACATGGGAATTGCCCATGGAATTATATATTTTCAAGAGAGGTATTTGTAATTTATTTTATTTTATATAAATAAAATAAAATATTTAGCCCTTTGGAGGGGTTAAATTGTTAATTAACTTGAACAAACTTACCAAGTTGATGGAAAATACAGAAAAAAATACAAAATTACACAAGTGTTGCTGACGAAGGAGATGCACAGGGGAAGGCTTACACAAGAAGGCGCGGGGCTCCGATCAGGAGGGTGAGATTGACAGTTATCTCTTATGGGAAGGTGCAACTGACATCCATCCTTTGTTGGGGGTATAAACCTTTAGGGTGTGCAGGCAAGGATCATGAACCCCATGAGTGCATAAGCCTCATGAGTGAGTATGGCACATAGAGTGGGAGCCAAGGGGGGCACGGACCATGAGGATGTAGACCATGAGGGTATGGCCCAGGCTCACCCGATGAAGTCCTTTGGAAACCTTGCAAGGGGCATGAAGTCTAGGTGAAGAGGAAGAAGAGAGATGGGGGGGGGGGGAGAGAGAGAGAGAGAGAGAGAGAGAGAGAGAGAGATGTCTTTAAGACCGGTTTGGATTACATATTAGTAATGTATTATAAAAGTGTCATCATTGTGATTTTACAACATTTGTTTAAATATGTAATTTGGTGATCAAATGCAAAATGTAATAGGAGATAGGTAATCAAATTTGTAACATTATAATTTTACATTGTATTATAGTGGAAATATCGTGATCCAAACACACACATCAGTGTATTTTTCTCTATGCTTTGACATTGAAGTAATGTTAAAGTATCAACATTATGATTTTCCCCATGTCAATCCAAACATGGGAATTGCCCATGGAATTATATATTTTCAGGAGAGGTATTTGTAATTTGTAGCCATTACACTTTTACAGCAAATTACTAATGTAATTCACAATCCAGAGAGATTTTACGAGAACAATGATTAATACATGTTATTTGTTTTGCTAATTAATTCCAATGAAAATATTAAAAGGCCAATGGTCAATTTCTACAGTTTTACAATACAAACAACTAAAGACACACCACTTGGACAAACTTAAACACACGAGCATCCACTTAGATGCACTTGATGAAATGCACTTAGGTGCACCTAGATGAACCTTAATACTCACTTCGACTAACCCTTCATCTTCAATAACATCCTAATCAAACAATTAATCCTTAATATCAACCTAATTGGATCGTTCATTTCAACGTCAACTTAATTGGATGATTCATCTTTAATGTCACGTTAATGTACCGTTGAGACAAAATGAATCCAATCAAACCACAGTTCTAATGTGAGTCTATTTAGACCATTCATCTTTCTTTAATAGTAACACAATCACTAGTCATCAAGTTTAGCATGATTAGACTTTCATCTTCAAGTTCGACCTGACTGGACCATAGACGTCCAAGTTCAGCACAATCAAACTATTGATCTCAACTAATCAAATCATTGATCTACAAGATGGCCTAATTGGACCCCTAATCAGATTATCCATCTTGGTTTGCTAATCTTTGAAATCAACCTACTTAGGTGTTGTTTTGGTAAACTGAAAAATAAGGTCCGGAAAAAAAATTAAATGTCAAAAGCTTAAAGTGTTAAATTTTAGTCCTTGTTTTAGTATTGAAAATTTTGTTTGGTAATTTGTCTTAAAAAATTAAAAAAATTAAAAAAAATTAAAAAAAAAAAAAATTGTTTAGTAAACACAAACCACAAATGTCTGGAATTTTGCAATTTGTCATATCTTCCCATATTGTCTCAATTTTTAATCTTTTCTAGAGGAAGAGATGAAACCTGCTATTTCCATGCTGCTAAATTTGGCGCACTTAATGTCACTCAATTTATACGTTTTAACCTTTACTATTTTAGGAAGTTTAATGGTAAATTACGGGTAAAGAGAGATTGAAGGTTAATTAGACGTTTGTGTGAGATCTAAGTCAAATGTCTCATAAATTCCTAAGATATGTAATAAGTGTGTCATATCAATTAAGATTGGCCAAAATTGGGCTTGGAAATAAGCTGATTGTGACAAGTCATTGTTTAATCTCACCCTGCAACAAGCCTAGATGTTCACAGCCTACATCTCACTGATTAGACCACCATTTAATCGTTTCAAACCATTAAATATGTTCAGTGGGTATTCATTTGGCTAGAAAACGATTTTCAGCCGAATCCAACTTGAATTGAATTAGATCTATCAAAAACATGATTGAATGGTCATGATCTCATCTGGTCTGATCTCGTCAGTCATGGTCCAATCCAACCAAACCATCTCGAAGAACACATTGAGAAACCCACTTAGACACATTTTTGTCAACGGATGAGGAGATATGGTCCACTGAAGGAACATGCCATCTTGAACATCTATTGCTGTCGCAATCCATGCCCCAATTTGGAAGAGTAACCCTTTGATTTCTTAGAGCTTGAAGTGTTGGACATCATGTAAGGCTTAGATCTCTCAAAGGAGATTAAAAAAATGACAAAATTGGACACAAACAGCTAACATAAGATTTCACATTTTTTATTTATTTTTTGTCAGCATGTGACGTCACAATTTTTTATATTCATGATTTCAGAGCTTAAATCTCCCTCTAGGATATACAACTACTTTTTGTAGCTATAAATGAGTATTCCAAGATGTACAGATCGTATCTCAAAATGAAATTAGATATACCTTGAAAACTCTAGCATGAAGTCAAATCGTTATTACCGCACATGTGACATCATGTGCAGCAATACACCAACTTTGATATACAAGATATCAGGACTCCGATCTCCATCCAGGATATGTAATTACTTGTTTCAAAATAAATATTGTCGTTAAAGAAGTCTAAAAATACCTTGAGAACTGAATCACAAACAACAACACACCAACTTCAACAAACAAGTCTCAGCGCTCCGATCTCCATTCAAAACGTGCAACTACTTCTTTCGGAGATATCAATAAGTACTAAAAAGATGTACGGTCTACTTCAGGAAATGCCTAGAAACACCTCAAAAAATGGGCCACAATGCCAAATCGTTATTACTGCACATGTGACTCCAATGTGCAGCAACACACTAACTTCGATGCCCAAAATCTCAATATTCCAATCTCCGTTCTGGATAAGTGACCACTTATTGTGAAGGGCTTGATGAATACTTCAAGATTAACAATTTACATTGTGATGATCTCATAAGATTGTCCAAAAGTGTTGTCATTTTTTTTACAACAAGAAAGGCATTGTTGTCATTTGATACAAAAAAATAAAAATAAAATAAAAAAATTCACTTCACATATTCCAAATTAAGTGATAATTCGCGAGGGAGGAGCTGGGGATAAAAAAAAAAAACCCTTCTCCAGTAAAAATCGAAATTAAGGACTTGATTATATGGATTAACCAAATGCCTGTAGTAAAGGAAAATCGCCGAAAATACCAAAATTCAGTGAGTGCTGAAAATAAGTTTTATCAAAGATGCACCTGGATGGACTTGTAAGTGCTGGAAAAAAGTTTTATCAGCTAGGCCCATGGACAGACTTCCAAGCTGGACGCACAACTTGGACAACACGATTGAATGAACTGTAACATCAGACAGCTGACCTTCAACATCAACCTCTACTGTGCATTCAGCAATACAGCCAACATATGTAATTCAGCTGGTATTTTGCCCGCTTTCAATCTAGTATCCCAAATGCACAACTTGCTGTTCCAAACTGCCATTAGATGAAATTCACCCGACCAAAAGGATACATGGGTCCTAATTTCCAGAAGCTGGGCCATGCCAATGGTGACAAACAGACTCCAACCCATGTAAACAAACCTTCCCGCACAACATTCCAACTCATAAGATCCTGTTAAATTAAGAAACGAAAGAAAGAAAAAGGAAAAAGAAACTGATAACGCTATCCTTAAGTGGCCCAGCTACAGTGGATCTGGCATAACTCTTTTGAATTAATCCAATCATTGGGACAGATCCAGGGTAACGTGCACCCACAAAGGTGGTTTGAAAACAAAAACAAAACAAGAAACAAAAGAAAAAGGAGGAGAAAAAAATGCAAGGTATTTCAGCTGGCATTTGCAGTGGGTTTTAGTCCAAGTTCAACCGGTAGCAGGTCAGGCTCAGGTTAGAAACGTGAACCATTTGAGTAAATGGGTTGTGCTTGTGTTGAACCCTACTCCCGACCTGCACATAGGTTATATCAATGAGTTGGGCCTGACGACCTAACCTGACCTAAAACCTGAAATAACATAAGGATAACAAATACATTTTATTTTTATTTTTAACGTAAGCACATATACACTGTCTAGGCTAAGTTTGTGCATGGCCTCAGTTTAATTCTTAAACCTGAGCTGGGTCCTAGTCAGATCAGTCGAGTCTGACTATCTACAATCAAAATGGGCTGCATGGTTTATTTAATGAATGTTTAAGTGGACAGGTTAGTACAGAGGCTAATGGGATTCTAGGGTAGGGCTTGGGCAAGAGATCTTTGCCCATTGGGTCGGGCTTGGGCAAGAAATGTTTGCCCGTTTACTGAACAAGGGGTTGGGGTTGCGGTTGAGGATGGGGTTGAGTTTGGGCTGACCTCAATCGATCCAAAAACCAAACCTTGCACCGCTCATTATCTCAGCAGCAAGAAACACATCCCACCTTAGCCAGAAAACACTTCAATCAAAAATCAAATAAACAGAAAAAGAACCTAATACAAAAGATTGATAAAAATAATGCCATATAAAAGTCCTAAGAACTGCTGGCTTTTATCACAAAATAGGAGGTACGCCTCCCTCCCTGCTGTCAATTAATGACCACAAATAGTTTAGCATTACATTTCATAGTAAAAACTTTTTATTTGGATGGAGAGCAGCACCACCATCATCTCGTCTAAATCGAGACTCTCATCAAATGAAAAGATCAAAAACAAAAAAGAAACATTGAAGCAGGTCGCAAATCCTCCATGCCTTACTTGCACGATGCCATGTGACAGATCAAGTCAACAACCCGGGAGCTGCAAAACCACGAACATAAAACTAGATTTAGAAGCAAGATCGATCAGGAATGTTCATCAGACAGTTTCCTTGGTACATGTCCTATTATTATCCTAAAAAACGAGCCAACCTACTAATCAGGCAAGCAGGCAGTATGTACATTGACTTGTATACATATATTCTTTTGAATGTAGTGCCTGTCAACCTCATAGATGGACAAGAGCACAGTATGAAGTATGAACAACAGACTCAACAGCCCGAATCTCATAGAAAACAACAGGGCCACACAGATCAACTGCAATATTATTCCTGCCAATGGAAACAGCAAAAGCTGCAGAGGAATATGGCAAAAGTACCTGTAGCCCCACTCGTTGTCATACCAAGACACAAGCTTAACGAAGTTGTCGTTGAGAGCAATTCCAGCCTTGGCATCAAAGATGCTCGACCTGCAGTGGTACACAAGTCAAATTTAAATAAAATTTACAAAAACAAATATAAAAGCACACACTCCAGCATGTATTTACTTTTACTAGCTTTTTTAACTACCGTAAAAACACCCAAACACACATCATAGACTTTCCATCATTCCAACTGGTGGAGGCTGGAACATTAGTGCACTTTCTAGGCCATGGCCCAAATACCGCAATTGATTAGATGATACCACAATCAGACCAATCAACTTTTGCCTGTTAACAAACACAGACCGTTGGCTAAATTATGTTCACCATTTTGGTCACACAGTTACAAGGGTCATCCAATCAGCCCCTGGGTCGTGGCAGTCAACTTGGTACTACATAGTGCAGATGCACATGATAACTAGCAACATGTAATGTAAGGTGGTGATAAGAGACAAGTGGATAGTTGATCTCACCACTTGGTCACAATCATGATGAAGATAGTGCATCAATCATCAATATGCAAATGCAAATGACCAAAAATAGATGTTGCTACTGCACCACTCGTGTGGAGCCACATATATAGCATACTAATAGTAAATTATAACAAATGGGGAAAAAAAATCATTTCATTTCAAAAGCGTTGGTGGTATTGCCTGTTGAAGCTCTTTTCTTTTGTACTTTTGTTTTCTTTTAACAAAGATTTTTCTTCATTGATAAAAAAATAATAATAATAATAATAATAAATTAATAGAGGGTATTTCCCATTGACAGAAAAATAGTCTCTTATCTAATAATTGACAAATTGATCCTTCACAAATTTAATAATTTTGACAAATTAAATAATAAATCTACTAGAAAAAAGTCCTTGATTCATAATTTATAATTATAAAAAAATTAAAAAAAGTTTAAAAAAAAAAAAGAAAAGAAAAAAGAATAGATCAAACATTTCAAGAGTATAGGGTGACTGATGCAAGACAATTAACCACTTGCTCTAAAAGCTCGAAGTGATAGAGCATGGCGAATTACTCACTTAATCTCATAACCTAGGCCCCACATCCATAGGTTACGTCCTCGGCCGAACCCTCCACGTGGGCCCCAAATCACATGGGTTCCGCCCCCTCGTGGGCCCCAAATCACATAGGTTCCACCTCACACAAGTCACCCACCCCGAGTGTGTCCCCGCATCCACAAGGGACCCCACTCGAGCCCGTGTCAAAATGGTCATGCATTAATTACCCCAAGTGAGTATCAAACACGAGACCTCCCGCTCTGATAGCAATTTGACTTAGGACAATTAACCACTTGCTCCAAAAGTTCGAACTGATAAAGCATGGCAAATTAATTGATGAAGGACAATTAACCACTTGCTCTAAAAGCCCGTGTCAAAATGCACATGCATTAATCATCCCCAATAAGGAGTGTTGAACACGAGACCTCCCACTCTGATACCAATTTGATGCAAGACAATTAACCACTTGCTTTAAGAGCTCGAACTGATAGAGCATGGTAAATTAACCAATTTATCCCATACCCTAGGCCCCACACCCATGGATTAGGTCATCAGCCGAACCCTCCTCATGGACCTCGAATCACATGGGTTCCACCTCACACGGGCCACCCACCTTGAGTGTGTCCCCACATCTAACAAGGGACCCCACACTAGCCCAGTGTGAAAATGTCCTCGCATTAGTGGCCATATCCATATCAATGTCTGTATACTATGCTTTTTGAGAAATGGGGAGTTTAGTATTTGGGTATATTATAGGAAATTATATCCAAGATTATATATAGATGAATGAAGGGCATCCCAATCTTCATTCGGAATGTGCCCCTTGATCACACCACTTCCTAAAGAGGCAAATCAATTAGGTATATCCCCCTATTACATAAGAAGGTGAGATCAATATCAAGCCACTTCCACATAAAAGAGTCAACACAACAGGGCACCAATTTCCATCACCTGAATGTAAGTCAATCAGTTCCATTAACTCTCACTACTGACAGTAAGCATCATCAAGTTGGGCCACTCCAGTTTCCTTGACGGAAAGTGAGCATTGATTAAATTCACCAGGGGGATCAGATCAAGCAGATCTTGCTTCCCATCATCATCACCTTCTGATAAAATTCATTAACAGAATCTCTATTACGATTTACAAATGGTGGTTCAAAAAATCGGCCCCACCTATCATCACCCTTGACCGGAAATAGATACGAACCACCTATGTATTAGAAAACCAAAAAAAAAATCTGTAGGTGTATTCTCCAAGATCATTTCTCTTTCCTGAATCGATGAGATTTTATCCAACTGATATGAAATACAGTTATTTTAAAAAGCAAGCCTTAGGAGGCAACATGGACATTTCTGGAAAATAAATTGGAAAAAAAAAAAATCAGACAAGACAATTCTAGAAGAAAAAAAAAAGGTATCACAGTAATTCTCAAGAAGGGTGAAGAAAACAAAGGTAATAAGTAAATATGAATCTTTCTTTACCTGTTGTCACCAACAAAGTCCGTGGAAACCACATCATCTTCAGTGTAACCCAATATCCCTTTCAGCTTTCCCTCTGACTCTCCCCTGGAATTCATAAACAAATAAAATAATCAAATGACAACAACCAAGAGCAGAATTATCAGATTACCAGACAGTGAGTGAGAGTGAATAGCACTCTAAGCATATTTCTAAAAGCAAAATTTGTATAAAAATCATAAAAGCATCCTCCGCATCCAACATGCACCCTCTGGCACTTTGCATATCAAGTGCAGCGCATCATCATCAAATCATCCCAGCCTTTTGAGATTGGTTTTAATTTTCCTGTTGTTTTGTAAATTGAAATAGAAAATGGATGGTGCTTCATTACTAGGCGGAGTTAAATAGCTGGTGCAATGGATCTCTTAATATACCAATTTTGTGGCATTCATGTCTTTTAGATACTTCAAAGTGCTCTAAGAGGAAAAATCCTTAGATTTAAGAAGTCAGCTAACCATCTTCATTAAAGATAATAAAGAAGTTAATTTGCCCTTACTTGATTGCAGCTTTGATCTCATCATAGGTAGCCTTCTTCTCAAGCCTCACGGTGAGATCCACCACTGAGACATCTACAGTTGGAACACGGAAAGACATTCCAGTCAGCTTTCCATTCAATGCCGGTAACACTTTTCCAACCGCCTTTAAACATACAAGAAAAGAAAATGAATCAGAAAATGCACAAAACCAGTATATCATCAACAAAACAATTTCCACAGAGTCTAACCACACAATCCTGACATGGATCAGCCCAGGTGGGCCCTGACACCTCCCTAGTAGGTGGGGCAGGCCACACTTTACTGACAGATCAATCAAGCATAGGTGGATGCAAATTCCAGAGAGAAACCAAATCAACAGACCATTGTATACATAAGAAGGTCTTAGGAAGTCTTCATCATGAATAGGCTACAACAGCAAAGTTTCATGGTTTTGAGGTATTCAAGAAAGGTAACGGTGGGATGTAAAGGCCACTGCCATTATGGTTATGATACGGGCCGTAACAGCCATTATGGGCCATTTTTTTTCTGTAACAACTGTTATGGCCCCGTAACATGTAACGGTGGGGAAACATTACACAACTATTTTTGAATACCCTGTTTCTAGTATCAGAAGAAACCAAGTCAACTTTCCTGTTTCAGTCTTGAACAAGATGAGTCAAATTCTTCTTGATTCAGCCTTTTTCATTTTTGGTTCAGCCGAGTTTAGGCTTTTGACAACTCCAAGCCAGAACCAAAACCCAGCTTATGTTGACCCCATCTATCTCACAAAACTAGTGGTAGAACCAATACTGGGATTTACAACCATTACTTACAATATGCTTGCAATCAACAAACATACACATTACGCTACACATGAGACATAATATTCGAAAATGAAGATGTTTGATCAAATACATCCCGACATATTACAATAAGACACACCAGGACATTAACTGTTGGATTTGGGCCTTTTTCAATTACACAAACATTTATTTGATAGGGCTACCCTCAGATGGGGGGATGCCCAAGAAAACTTCAGATTGAATATTTCAAACCATTGATTATACAAAGGTAATCGTAATTTCAAACCATTGATTATACAAAGGTAATCGTGACCGTTCATGTTCAAAGCAAAAGAGCCAAATTATCAAATGGTTGAAGTAATCCAGTCGAGAGCTTTTATTTGTCAGCTTTCCACCACAAAGCGAGACTTGTCACATCAATGGCTTTTATCATTGGAAGATGATCCAGATTCAAAGTCTAAGGTCCCAATGTATCATATTGCAATACATCAAGATGTATTTAATCAAACCTCTCTAGAGAAAACAAATCAACAGATGGCAGTATAGCACCCTAGAAGAAAGGGGAAAAAAATTAACAGCAGAACAGTTAATCTTTAGATTACAGTATCTAGCATGAGTAGAATGTGTAAGCATGTGCTTCACCATGCATATGAAAAGTATTCATCATAATGCAATGATGAAATTATATGATGGTGATGTGATACCTTGGCAGCTCCAGTACTGCTGGGAATAATGTTAAAACCAGCAGCTCTTCCACCCCTCCAGTCCTTCATTGACGGTCCATCAACAGTTTTCTGTGTCGCTGAATAACAAGCATACAAATTAGCAACACTCTTAACCCCAAGATTTTAGCAGGAAATGAGAGAGAGAGAGAGAGAGAGAGAGAGAGAGAGAGAGAGAGAGGGAGAGGACAAGTATAGATGAACAAGAAACTGTGAAGACAAGATTCACACCAGTAATGGAGTGGACGGTGGTCATCAAACCCTCAACGATACCAAATTTATCATTGATCACCTGCCAGATAACCAAGGGAAAAAAAACACTAATCAGTACTGTCACTTCAAAAACTACACTGAAATTACATGCCAAAATTTTGTTTAGAGAAAAGACCTTTGCCAGGGGAGCTAAACAGTTGGTAGTGCAGCTGGCATTGGAAACAATGTCAATGTTCGATTTATACTCATGCTCATTCACACCCATGACGAACATGGGGGCATCCTTGCTTGGAGCCGAAATGATGACCTTCTTAGCACCACCCTATTCATATAAAAGTTTATATAATCAAAAATCTAACCACAAAAAAGAAAACATAAATATATATTTTAAAAAATGGCAAACAAGGACATTGAATTGACATAAATTCCTAATTTATTCTCTTGTTCATCTATCAATATCAGCAACAAGTTCTGCGCTAATATCAATTGCAATAAACATTAAAAAAACATAAATATTTTTTAAATGGCAAAAGAGATTAGATTGACATAAATTCCAGATTTTGTTCCGTTCTTCATCTCCAGTATCAGTAACAAGTGCTGAGCTCAAATTAATCATATACATCTTAGGATCCAACCAATGGTTTCTGCTCTTAATAAATATCTATTTGGGAACAGCTTTCAAAGATTTTGCTTGTTCAATGTTTTGGTGACTGCCTGGTATCAACCCTCCTTTACCATGGCTTAGGACCTATGTGTTGCTAGCAGGCGGACTTTTCTCCTATAAAAAATCAGCAAGGTAAAAAAAAATATTTGATAAGAACCAATCAATCTAGTAAGTAAGATGTGCTCCTTTCCGATAATTGACCAATGTTGAAGCTTTCAAAGAATAAACAGATCTAATCAAACAATCAACAATAATCATTAGCAATTAATAATCTCAACCACATAAAAATGGCTATAGTCAAATAAGTCCTGATCCCTAAAAAGAAATTAACCAATATCAACAACAAATTCTACATGCTATACTTTTGTTGTATAAAGTTAGAATTTTGGATCAACAAGTATAGTCATATACAACAAGTAAGGAATTAAAGAGATTATAGAAAACCTTGAGATGGGCGGCAGCCTTGTCCTTGTCGGTGAACACACCAGTTGACTCCACAACATACTCAGCACCAGTCTCACCCCATGGGATCTCTTCAGGGTTCCTAAAGATTTCCACAGAATCAAGCAAATTTTAGTGACATGAGATTTCAATTCTAGGCAAGAACATGTAAAATGAAGAAACTACAAGAGATATAAGCCACCATCAGATCAGCTCACCTGACACCAAAGACTGTGACTGGTTTGTCGCCAAAGAGAAGGGTCTTAGAATCCTTCACCTTGAGCTCGTGGTGCTTCCATTGTCCATGGACACTATCATACTTAAACATGTATGTCTGCCCACCATATAAGAAATGTATCAACAAATATTACAGATACCCAAGGTTTACACCAGCATATTAAGGGCAATATCCTTTTTCTATACTGTTATAACCAAAATACAAGATGCAGGCATGAAATAAAATAGAAAAAAAAAATGCAAAGGACGGATAAGAATCAAAACCAAAACCCATCCATAATCCATCTCTACCTACCAACATAGCTAACAATTTTGTCATCCAATAGATGGAGAAGATTCAAACTGAAACCCATCAATAAGCAATCTCCACCTACCAACATGACTAACAATCTTGATCATCCAATAGATAGGAAACATCCAGAACCCTTACTCAACCGTTGATGAGCAGCTGTGTGGCTCTCTTTTGGGCCAATTCATGGTGGGGCATATCATTAACACGGTACTGATTTTTTAAGTGTGTGGTTTGTTGGTGGGACCAATGGTACAATATCAAAGGTTGTGGTGCCATTGCCTATAGGTGATCAGTTCTCATACTCAGTAATGCAAAGGCTTGAGTGGGGTGGACTGTGGGATGCAAGGCCACACTCGGTGTGGACGGCCCACGGAACCCATGGATTTGGGGGCTGTGTGAGGTGAGTAGCTTGTGTGAGGAGGAACCCACAGATTTGGGGCCCACGAGGAGGCGAAACCAATGGATTTGGGGCCCACGAGAAGGGTTCGGCCAAGGACCTAACCCATGGATTTGGAGCCTGGGCTATGAGATAAAGGGATAAATTTGCCATGCTCTATTAGTTTGAGCTTTTAGAGCAAGTAGTTAATTGTCTAGCATCACTCAGAAAGCAAGAACTTCATCATCATCTAAGCCTTATTTCAACTAACTGGGGTTGCCTACAAGAACCCTTTTCTGCCAATGCACTCTATCAAGGACCATAACTTTAGTTAGACCTACGTTATCAACTATTTTCTTACTACCTCCACCCACATCCTTTCAGGCCTTACTCTTGCACTTTTAAAGCCTTCAACTTGTACCAACTCACCAAGGTGTGCAAAAACAATTATGCAACAGCCATTACGTAATGGTAGTGGTGAACATCGTTATGCGTTATGGGGCCGTAACAAAAAATGGCTCATAACAATCCATTACAAGCCTATTTCTTTTTTTAAAGGCCATAACGGCTATTCAAGTCCCATATTGTAACAGTAGCAGGGGTGGCCGTTAATGGCCATGGGTACCATTATTGGCAAACTTGCAACTCACTCCTCACCAGCACAATCCTTTGTCTCTGTCATAGTTTTCAATATTGGTATCATATTGGCCAATGCAATTTTATCATATCCGTATCGGCCTAATACAATGTGCGATACAAGACTGAATCAGCCTAGCCTTAAAAAAGTTTCATATCGGCATCAATACGGACCGATATGCACATAAAGGCCCAATTATGATTCTTTTTTCAAAATTTTACTCATATTTCTCTTCATTTTATCATTTAAACCATGAAGAGCTTGGAAAGTCATTTTCAGCTAGATTTAGACCTAGTTTGGCATCAAAATAAATAACTTGACTGGAATTCGACAAATCAAAACGAAGGGTAGAACTTCACTTTCTTTTTTATGATATATACATATGTTATATTTCAATGTAATGGCAATGTAACGGGCCCTAATTCACCAAATCATGCTTGATTTGTGTTTAATTAGGGCCCATTGACTTTCAACAAGTCAAACCAACAGACAACATTCTTATTAAAGAATGGTCTGATATACCATTATATGACATGTCCGAAATACGAAAAAACAATAATGATAATAATAATAATAATAGATTCTTGAATATTCCATTTTTCACCTCTTCATTTTTCCTGATATTTCGTTGAAGGGTCGTTTGGCATCTCTACTAATAAGAGCTTATTTTCTTATTCTAAAAAAATAAGCTCTTATTTTGATTTCTTTTTCTTTTTGTTATATTTCAATGTAATGGCAATGTAATGGGCCCTAATTCACCAAATCATACTTGATTAGTGTTCAATTTGGGCCCATTGACTTTCATGATAAGTCAAACCATTATATGCCATGTCCGAAATACAAAAAAAAAAAAAAAAACAATAATGATAATAACAATAGATTCTTAAATATTCCATATTTTCTCTTTTTTTCCTGATATTTCGTTAAAGGGTTGTTCGACATCTCTACTTTTAAAAAAATAAGCTCTTATTTTGAAATAGAATGTTTGGCAAAGCTCTTATTTCTAAAAACTAGCAAAAAAGTTCTTAAAAAATAAGTGACCATCACTTTTTTTTTAAGAAGTGATTTAACTTAAGTGGTTAGACATTTTTGGTCAATTTTGGGACTGGTTTGTCCTTAAATTTTTCAGGTATTTCCATCTTACCCTCCTCTTCTCTTTACAATCTTTCTAGGGTAGACCCACATGATGAATAACCCATATTAAAGGTGGGACCCCACATGATGAATGGTCCACATCAAGGTGAGACCACAGAATTCACAGTCACATCAAAGGTGGACCCAACCTAATGGACAGTCCACATCAGAGGTGGGACCCACATGATGGATGGTGGACATTAATGGTGGGACCACATGATGGAAGGTTGACATCAAAGAGGGCCCATTGAAGGTTGGGCCCCACATGATGAATGGTCCACATCAAGGCGGGCCCACATAATGCATGGTTCATATCAAAGGTTGGTCCACATGATAGATGGCCCACATTAAAATGTGGCCCAGCATGATGGACTATCCATCACGTGAGCTGACAGTCCACAGCAAAAGGTGGGACCTACATGATAGATGGTGGACATCAAAGGTGGGCCAGCATGATGAATGGTTCACATCAAATGTGGACCCCGCATGATGAATGGCCCACGTCAAAGTGTGGCCTAACATGGTGGACTATCCACATCAAGTGGCCCCCACCTAATGGATGGTCCACATCAAAGGTGGCACCCAAATGATGAATGGTAGACATTGAAGGTAGGCCAACATGACGGATGGTAGACATCAAAGGTGGGCCCACATTATAAACGACCCATATTGAAGGTGGGGCCCCACATAATGAATGGTCCACATGAAGGTGGGCTCACATACGGAACAGTGGGCCTCACATGATGGATGGCTCACATCAAAGTGTGGCTCCTCGTGATGGACAATCCACATCAAGTGGGCCCCACCTAATGGACGGTCCACATCCAAGGTCTCACATGAAGGATGGCACATATACAACGTGACCCACATCGTGGATGATCCATACAAGGTGTGCCACATACGATGGATGGACATCAAATGTGGGCCCCACATGATCGTGTAGGGCCCACACAATGGACACATCAAATGTGAACTCCATATGATGGGAAGTGGACATTGAAGGGCCCACATAAAGGAAAATTAGTGTTGAAGGTGGGCCCCACATGATGGATGACCTACATCAAGGTGGGCTCCACATAATGGACAGTCCATGGCAAAGGTCAACCCCTAATGATGGATGACCTACATCAAGGTGGGCTCCACATAATGGACAGTCCATGTCGAAGGTCAACCCCTAATGATGAATGGTCCATATCCAAGATGAGCCTCGCATAATGAACCCACTTTAAAGGTTTGGCCCACACGATGGACAGCCCACATTAAAGGTGGGCTCCATATGATGGACTATCCACATCCAATGTCCGACATAATGGATGCTTATAGCTATCCATTCTTTTGCCATTTAGGCACGGCCCATCTACAGTGAGATCCGCCAAAATAACCGTCTTGTAGCTATCCATTTACTATAGAGGAACAATAGTATTTTTCTTTTAATGACATCAACTAAATTTTTATTTTTATTTTTAAAAAAGCCCTTATTTGAGCTTTTTTCAATTTTTTTTTTTTTTTGAAAGGCAACTAAAATTTATTAAAAAAGAAAAAGAAACAGAAAAAAAACAAGAGCTAGAACAAAAGGAGCTTATTAGAGTAGCTCTTATTTGAAAAGCCCTTATTGAATTAGAGTTGAGATGCCAATAACACTAATTCTTTGGCTTTAAAAAGGAAAAATCGACCACATAAGCCGATTTGGTCTGATACGGGCTGATACCAACACGTGACGTATGTATCGTATCATTTTTTAGCCGAGCAGATACGTGCCTCGATATCCATATTTGGAACCATGGACTCTGTTGCACGTGACCAAACCATCTAAGTCTACTTCCCCTCCTCTTATTTATCTATTGGTGCTACTACTCATAAATTCCCTCAAATGCATTCATTGCTAATTCTATCCTTCCTTGTCTTGCCACTCATCCATTTGAACATCCTCATTTTAATTGGATGGGTGGCAAGATAGAAAGAATAGAGTTCAAGGTATTCCAAAATGGTTACATACCAACCATTACATGAAACTAACAATGGTAAGCATTACATGTTACAAGGTCGTAACAACCATTATGGATAAATTGGCCTGTAACAATCCCTTTCAAAGAAGAAAAAAAATTCACAATAGCCATTACAACCCATATTATAAGGGGTCGTTTGGCAGCATGAAAACGGTGGTAATCGATGGTAATGGGTGGTAAATACAAAAACACAGGAGCATTTGGGTAAACGTGCAACGGTGGTAAATGAATTCCCATTACCACCATTCATATGTTTTGTTTTCCCTACATAGAGGCGTGATTTTGATTCTTCTTACCTTAGATTACCATGAATCACATCAGCGTGAAAATCACAACGAGTTTGACTTCAACATTGGTGGGCCCCACCATGATATTTAAGTAAAATCCGCCCCAATCACCAAGTGTGTTACCCCATTTCCGCCATATGGCCCAAAAATCAACTCGATCCATGATTCAAGTGGGCCATGCAAAGGGAAATAGTTGGAAGAGGGACACCCACCCTTGATTTTTTTCAGGGCCCACTGTGATGATTATATGAAATCCAGTCCAACCATTAGATGCAAAGCTAGAATGTAGGCCTCAGGACCAAAAATCAAGCCCATCCTTTATTCAAGTGGGTCACATGAAAGGAAACAGTTTAGAGGGTGAACGTTACTATTTCCCTTCATATAAGCAACCTAAATCATGGACCGAGCTGGTTTTTTGGGCCCTAGGCTATAATGGGATGGCGCACCTGGTAATCAAGGTGGATTTCACTTAAACATCACGATGAAGCCAACCGATTATTGAAGTCAAACCACCTGTGATTTTCATGCTTATGTAATCTATGATAATTTATGGTATATGAAACAAATTTGGACATCTGCGCAGGTAAAGCAAAACGTGTAAAGCGATGATAATAATAATCCATTTACCACCACCATACGTCTACTTAAATACCCTTACTTTTTGCTTTTATCACCTATAACCACCGATTACCATCATTTCCATACTACCAAATGACTCCTAAGGGATCGTTTGGATGTATGTAAATGGTTTAAGTGGTAAATGATTTATAAGTGTAAATCATTTACAGCTTGTCATGTTTGGCTGTAAGCTGTAAATGATTTAGAGGTAAACGATTGCATGTGTTTGGATAACTAAATTATTCAAGTCTCGTAAATGGAGAGCAAGTCTTTCCATTTATAGACAGTTGTAAATGGAGAGGCTGTAAATGAAATCAGAACTTTTTGCCTGTAAATCAAAAGGGGCTGAAATTTGTAAATGATTTACAGCCTGTAAATCATTTATAGCCATTTTCAGAATCCAAACACAGATTGTAAACCGTTTACCTGTAAATCATTTACAGGCATTTTTCAGCATCCAAACACAGACTGTAAACCATTTGCCTGTAAATCATTTACAATTAACCTCATTTATAGGCATCCAACAACCCTAACACCAATAAGTAATGAGACAAGGAATGTAGACTCAAAAGGATCCAGTGATAAAAGAAAAATGCATGAAGGTATTGTGTATATAGCACAATCCTATGAGCAAGCTATGAACTGATGCCCAATGTATATAAACTATTACTCTCCACGATCAAAATCTAATGCAGGACGATACAATCAATGGACAGTTACAATCAAAACATACAGAGTAAGTAGTCCAAACAGAGACCTTCTCAGGGGAAGTCAGCAAAAGATATATGGGCAATACTCCACAAGAAATGAACATCAAACAAAAACTCTGATTATTTGATTGAAGCAATTTTGGATCCTACTACCCATCCAAGAGGGTACCATGGACCAACGGTTTGGATCAAAGATCATTTGGATCGAAGTTATTGTGGTTTGCATCAAAGATAAACGGTGCAGATCCAAGTTCTTATGCTCCGAACAGACGGTAAAGACCGTCCATAAATGAGATTCAGTGCAAAACAAATCTAACATCATTGCGTATCAAATCATGAGATCTAACGGTGGAAAATCGTTAGTATTTCCGAGACATCATAGCCCATCTATAATACAAAAAACATCCATACGGATGTTAGATCATAAGATCCATAGATGGACAGATGGATTGACACAAGAAAGACAAAATCGTTGGCGTATGCATGTATGATCTATTTCCGCACCCATGCATGCATATATGTACCATGTAATCAGTGGTGATGAAGGGATCGTTCACAGCTACGAGCTCAACATCATCCCTCTGAAGAGCAACTCTCGCTACCAACCGTCCGATCCTTCCGAATCCTGATTATATTTTCAAAAGAGCCATTAAAAAAAAAAAAAAATATCATTTCCACCTAAAATAAATCCAAACAGTCAAAAATCCAGATCGTGAAAGCTAGATCGAATCGATACCGTTGATTCCGATCTTGACCTTCCCGCCAGAAACTGCAGAAGAAGAAAAGATCAGAGACATAGAGAGAGATCAGAAAAGACGGAAGAGCAACAACAAGAAAGATGATTCTACCCATGATGGATGGAGAAACAAAGAACGATACTGAGAAGCAGAAAATGTAATGAAAGGAAAAAAAAAAAAAAAAACCAAGAGAAACAATAGGAAATAAAGCGAAACAGAGAGTGTAGGGAGGGAAGGAGAGGTTTTAGGGCTATTTAAAAGGAGGGGGCGAAGGGCCGTGACGACCAAATCTTCTGGGGACGCGGATTAGCTACTGACGGGTTGAGTAGCGAGACTCGGTAATGAAGTGACGTCATCAAGTTATGTGGGCCCCACTACGATGTATGTGTTATATCCGCACCGTCCATCCATTTTGAGATATCATTTTATGGCATGAGCCAAAGAATGAGGCAGATAAAAATCTGTAGTGGATCCCACCACAAAACAGTGGGAAGAGTGATTCCCACCATTGCAACTATCCTAAGGCTCACCATGATGTTTATTTGAAATCCAACCTGTTCAAAAGTTAAAAAAGACATGAAAGAAGGGAAAACACAAATATCAACTTGATCTAAAACTTTTGTGGCCTTTAGAAGTTTTCTATGTTGGGGTCCACCGGAGTTTTGGATTTAACTCATTCTTTGCATATTTCCCTAAAATGATCTCTCCAAATAGATGGACGGTGTGGATACAAAACATACATCATGGTGGGGCCCACAAAACTTGGTGACGTCACTTCAATAGCGAGTCTCGCTACTCAACTTGTCAGTAACTAATCTGAGCCCAGCTTTTGACAGATTTCTCGAAACCGGCTATTTTGATTTTGAAAGCAGTATAGGGAGGCAAAGCGGTTTTGAGCGTGTGTGGCAACGTCAATGAGGTAAACGGCATGGCTCATTTGATTCCCGTGACATGGCATCTCGTGACTGATCATGAAGTGAGGGATGGAACGGGTAAGTCGTCGGAATGGTTGATTGAAATGTCACTGTTGTGATGTTCAATTACGGCTATATGACACTCGGTTTGAGCCTTCCGACAGGTTAAAGCGAGCCAGTGGTAACAGTTTAAGTGCGTGATTCTTTGACTGCGGCCCTACCTTCTTGAGTATATATTAGAAATTGTAGAGTCAGTAACTCAGTATGCTCTTATGTCTAAATTCTGTTAGACCCACTGTGAATGGGTGTGGTTTATTTACATCATTCATTCTTCTTCTTTTGCATGTCATTTTATAAGTTGAGTTCAAAATTGAAGCATATCCAAGTCTCAAGTGGACCATACTATAGCAAACCATAGAAGTATTGATTTCCACTTAAACCTTTGTAAGGCACCTGGTGAAGTGATATTTATTTGTCATTCGACCTGTTTATAAGATCACATAGACATGAATGAAGGGAAAACACAAATATCAGTTTGATCTAATACTTCTGTCGCCCAATAACTTTTCAATGGTGGACATTCGAATCACATTGTTTTCAGTGGTATGGTCCACTTGAACTTTGGATATACTTCATTTTTAGGTTAAAGTCCTAAAATTATCCAGTAAAATGGATGAACATTGTGGATAAAATGCATGAATGACAATAAGCCTCATAGAGTTTACTCAGTATGCTCAGCATATTGAGTTATTCAAGCATGCTTCATTATTCAAGCATACTGAAGCATACTGAGTTACTCGGTTTGTAATCCGCCTCATTTGCAATGTTTATCCAGCAAATTTTCCCCAGTTATGAAGTAGATCCAAATCTCAAGTAAACCATATTATGGGAAATTATTATTGTTAAACACCTACTATTAAAAAATCACCAACCCACCATATTGTTGATGTCTTAAATATGTCAATAACAAAATCTGTTGATGCCATCGACAAACCACTTGATGCCATCAAGTAGATGTTGATGTCATCAATGGATACTCAATCCCATCGAGAAAATCCAAAAAATTACATATCAATTGCTAGAAATTTTAGTGTTGCTACTCAATGTCATCGAAGTGAGTTTGATGACGTCGAGGGTAGCCGATGGCATTGAAGGTCCTATCAAAGATTTACGCAAAATTATGTAAGTGCGAAAATTGTTTCATATTCCGATTGTGATAGTATATATATCGGATATAATCGGGATTAGGATATAGAGAGTGTTTTCTAATTCACTCTTAAGGGGTTTCAAGGGCATAGTTAGGGCTTGTGAAGTGGATTCGAGACTTATTTAAATCAGTAACACTCTATCTCTTATAATTTATGCTTTCATAGTGCATACTTGTCGCTTCGTGCCGTGGTTTTTTTTTTCGAAAGGGTTATTCCACATAAAATTTAGATTGCTCTTATTTGGACTTGGTTGTGCAATTTTGAATATTTTGCTTGATTCGTCTCTGGTTGTTTCTATGATTCCCTTACAAGTAGTATCAGAGAGAACGTTGGGAAGTAAATCGAAACTGAAATGTATCAATAGCATCTAACCCGAAGTTCGATATAGAAAAACACTCTAGTAAAAATAATTTTAAACTATAGAAAGTTAAGATGAATAGCATCATAGTTTAGCAATGATTAGACGAAGCTCTCCTTGAAAATCGACCGGAATCTATGATAAAAGAATAATGGAACAAGATGGATAGAAAAGCTAGAACATCTATCTAATTATGCTTAATAGATGAGGTCCTCTATAATGTCATGAGAAAGAAAATATTTATGCGAAATTAGAAAATATTTATGCAAAGAAATACATTGAGCATTGTTTGTACTTGAAGTTACAGTTGTTCAATCTAAAAATGACAGAGGGGGTTGACATTGAGGCCCACATTAGTAACTTCAACAGGATGATTTACAAATTGTTAGATGTAGAAGAAACGATGAAAGATGAGAATCACGCATGTATACTAAACTATCTAATAGCTTCATATGAGTCATTCAATGACTCTTTATGCACCGGTAAAATGACCATTAGCGTCGAGACCGTTTTCTCAATCATTCAGTTGAAGGTGATGAAAAAGAAAAATGGTGACATGGGTGCTTCTACAGATGCAGTGGTTATGAAGGGGAGAAATTCTGAGTGGGACAGTGAATCTTCATGGTCGAGGTCCAAATCCGGAGGCAATGACAAAGTTAAGTTAAAGTGCTGGAATTGTGGCATGTAAGGGCACATGAAGAATTATTGTCAGAATCTTAAGCCAAGAAATGAAAATTCATATAGTTCTTCTAGGGAAGCCAACACTGCGAAATCCAGTGAGGAGACGAATGGTAGTGACGTGTTGACCGCATCAAAATCTGGGTACTTCAACGAATAATGGATTTTGGATATGAGAGCTATATACCACATGACCCCTCATTGGAGTTGGTTCACCAGTTATAATGAGTGAGATGTGAAATTGTGGTTAATGTGCCGCAATACATCTAATACAGAAGTATCGAGAAGCTAGATAATGAGGTCTAAGTCCTAGAGGGGGTGATTGTGACCTATTTAAAAATATGATTATTTAAATTTCAAATTGCCTAACTTAAATTAATTAACAATTAAACTAATCAAGGCGATATAACTTTAAGGCTTCTAAGCCAATAAAGGTACAATCACATAAACTACAAAAAATTTGCAATTAAGGTAACTAGTCTATAAACTGATAGTGAACATGTGTGTGTATGAGGTGTGCTACCTATCAACACTAAGCATTCATCTAAGCATGCATGCAAAATGTGAACATTCAAACTCACAAGCATAATTAAACAATTGCACAAATGACACTCCCAAACACAGGCATGTATAGTGGCTCGGCTATTTGCCTACTCCACTCTCAGCGGACGCACTCAACTCATGAGTGTACCGGATTTCACTACCGGAGGTTTAAAATGAGGTTAACCTTTAACCTTTACAACCCTATAGAAGGACTCTAAACTTTATGCCCTACATAAGAGCAAAGATCTTATTCCCGAACCTGAAAATTTAGGCCTGATACAAGAGCCAAGGTCATACTCCTGAACCTAAGGTTTATGCCCTACACAAGAGTAATGGTCCTAATCCCGAACTCGACATGTTTACTCCCGCCGGATGCTTACGAGAAGACTTTGGTTAGTTTCTCCTTAGGCTAACCAACAACCTTGGTCCTACACAATAACCACAGAATTTCGGCCTTACGGAAGAGCCATGGTCCTATGAAAAGAACCCAAGTGAGTTTGAATACAAACTCTTGCACTCCAACCTACACAAGAAAGGAATACAAACATGGACTCCTTCACATGACCTTACTTGTCAGATTGAGTCCATTTTGTCGCTCCTCTTGGGTTACTTGATTTCGTTTTCCCGTACTTCAATCAACTCCTCGATGCTCCCCCGATCATGTTGTCATTGTTTCGCCAAGGCTTCAACTCCACGATCACCACCTTGCAATAGATGCTCCTTTGAAATGACCAAGGTGATAGGACTGGGTTAAATCTCCTACAACTAATGATAGTTGTTTATCCTAGGGGATTCAACTAGATGGGCCTCCTAGGAGATCTGGATAATGATTTACCAAGATGCTTAAGTTTAATCTCTAGGAAATGGAAGAGTTCAAGCACATCTCCAATGGTGAGGTTTGGAATCCTCATTAGAGTTGAAATCTCAAGAGAGATTGCTTGAAACTCATAGGAATAGAGGCCAAGGATGAGGGAATCATCCTACCTTTGGTTACTCAAAAAACCTATCAACATGCACAAGAGTTGATTCCCGTTTATAAAATTTTTGAGCTCCAATAGTAAAAAAAGGGTAGAAAACAACTCTATCGATGCCATCGAATGGGTCTTCGATGTCATCGAGAATTTCAGATAAAAATGATGTTTTCTTGCTGGACAAATCTGGACCCATTTTGATTGCATCGACTCGACCTTTCATTGCACCGAACATCATGTTTCGATGTCATCGAAGTGGCTTTGATGCCTTCGATAGAATTAAGGGAAAAATTCAAAAATCTTGCTGAACAATTTCGGATCTCAAATTAATGTCATCGAGGGAACTTCGATGCCGTCAAAACTTAAGTTTCAATGTCATCGAAGAGACCTCGATGCCATCGACATTTCCAGCAAAAATCTAGTTTGGTTATTGGACATCCCTGACTCTTAATCGATGTCATTAGCCAGGTCTTCGATGCCATCGAAGACTGTTCAGTGACAGCCGAACATGGCCTAGAATATGTTGTTTTGGGCTATCTTCTACACAATAGATTCGCACATCTTTTAGCCTTCTTTATCATGATTTTCTTGGTCTCCTGAGGCTAATGGATGATCAATATTATATTCTTATCAAGTCAATATCATCTAGAGGTTATAGGGTTATTTTGGGTCAAGAGTTAGGGTCACCAAGGCATATATTTTATTTGTATGTGCTCCTTGATTCTTCAGCTCTACTTGTGTCTTCATTCTTCACTTTCCAAAGGCTCAACTGACTATATGACAGGACAACTCATGTGACTGACAAACCAGGGTGCAAAAATGAGCGCATTAACACGATGATGGATAGGTGTTTACGAGCAATTATAATGCCTCTAAAGTGGTAGGCATTGGATCGGTGCGCATCGAGATGTTTGATGGCATGAAGCATATCTTGACTGAAAGACACGTTCCTGATTTGAGGAAGAGTCTTATATCTTTGGGAGCACTCAAGGCGCTTGGGTGCAAATTCACCAAGTTCAATCATATCTTTTAAGTTTCAAAGGGGGCACTCATAGTCATGAAGGTAAAGAAGAATGGAAACCTTTACAGGTTGATTGGGAGTAGTTCATCGGATGGAGCTGTAATGTTTTTAGTGGATTCCATGTCTACACGTATGTGGCGTGCATGCTTAGGCCACATGAGCGAATGAGGCATGAGACCGTTGTTTAATTCCAACATTTAAAAGTATTGATTTTAATATATGCGAATATTATATATATGGTAAACAATTAAGGTTGCTTTTTAAGTTTGGGAAACATGTTTATAAGGGGGTTCTAGATTATATGCATTCTGATGTATGGGGCCAGTGCCCGTAGTTTCTGGTGGAAGGTCGTCATGGTTTATCATGTTCATTGATGAATATTCTAGAAAAGTGTGTGTGTGTGTATTTCATGAAAAATAAATCTGATATTTTCACTAACTTCAAGCAGTGGAAGGTGATGATTGAAAAATAGTCAGGGCGAAAGGTAAAAGTGTTAAAGACATATAAGGGTGAAAATTTCAGTTATGGGGAATTTAGTTAGTATTGTAAGGATGAAGGGATCATGCTGGGTTGAGCAAGGAATTGTGGTATGAAACCGTTAACATGACTTATTAGTTGGTGAATCGATCCCCTTCTACGGCTATTAATTATAAAATTCCAGATGAAATATGCAGTGGTCAATAGGTAGACTACTCAGGTCTGAGTGTATTTAGTTGCGACACGTACTCTCACGTACCATCGGTTGAAAGAGATAAGCTGAAGAAAATGGCTAAAAAATACATTTTTATCGGCTATGGTAGTGGTGTGCAGTGGTACAGGCTATACGATCAGGTCACACGAAAAATCATCCTTAGTCTTGACATCAAATTCGATGAAGGATCCTTATTTCGTAAGGATGAACACAAGAAAGTGGAAATGTTGGCTGTGAACGTTCAGTTAGACAAAGTTGAGACATAGGTTGATACTGAAACACAAACACAAGTACATGAGCAGGTGAAACAACCACCTATGAGAAAGAATCTGCCAAGGGATCGCAAGTTACCGAGGAGATATAGGGATGACCAAAATATTGCATTTACCCTCATTACAGATGAGGATGATCTGTCTACTTTTTTAGAGGTTATGGATGAGCCAAATGCCGAAAATTAGAAAGCAGTGATAAATGATGAGATAGACTCCTTGTATAAGAATGAGAAGTAGGAGATAGCGGAGCTTCCCATCGGGCGAAAAGTGATCGGGGTGCAAGTGGATCTTCAAAAAGAAATAAAATAAGTATAAGGCAATGTTGATACCGAAGGGATATGCTCAAAGAGAATGTATGGACTTCATTGAGATATTCGCACTGTTAGTAAAATAAGTTTCTACTATATTCGTATTGACGCTGGTTGCCTAATACAAACTGGATCTGGAACAGATGGATGTGAAGATTGTCTTCCTACATGAGGAATTGAAAAAGCAAATTTACATAAAGCAGTTAGAAGTTTTGAAGCACAATGGGTAGAGAACATGGTTTGCCGGTTAAAAATGCTGTTGTACAGCCTGAAACAGTCACCTAGACTGCGAAAAGAATTTTGATTATTTCATTATGAGTCAGAAGTGTACCGGGAGCGAGTATAATCATTGTGTTTATTATAAGACACTGAGTGATGGAAAATTCATTATCCTGGTTCTATACATTGATGACATACTTATCGCCAGTCATAGCATGTCTGAGATCGACATACTGAAGGCTCAACTATCAGGGACATTCAATATGAAAGATTTGGGGGTTGCAAAGAGGGTTATCGGCATTGACATACACAGAGATAGGAAGAGGAGCATGTTATGTGTATCTCAGGCAGAATACCTTGAGAAGGTATTGATGAAATATGGGATGGAAAAGGCAAAGTCGGTCAGCATTCCCCATGGGGCTCATTTTAAGCTATCATCTGAACAATATCCTAAAACAAATGAAGAAAAGAAGGATATGTCTCATGTGTCTTATTCGAGTACAGTTGACAGTTTAATGTATGCAATGGTCTTTACAAGACTGAATATTTAACACGCAGTGGGTGTTATTAGCAGATACATGTTTAACCCTGGTAAGAAACACTAGAAGGCAGTGAAATAGCTACTTCGATATATTCGAGGTACGCAGGAATACGTCTTATTATTTGAAAAATTAGGGGACAAGTTAGTAAGCTATGTGGATTTAGATTACGCGGGCAGTGTGGATAATAGAAGGTCGACTTTTGATTACTCGTTTGTGTTAGCGGGTGGAGTGATCAGTTGGATGTCGAAGCTTCAGTCTGTAGTGGCTCTTTCCACGACCGAAGTTGAGTATATGATGGTGGCAAAAGTATTCAATGAAGTTGTTTGGTTGAGGGGAACGATAAATCAGTTAGGGCTTCAGCAAAAGGTTGTGTCAATCAATTGTGACAGTGAAAGTGTGATCAATTTGACTAAGAATTTTGTTTATCAATCATGTACTAAACATATTGACGTGTGTCATCATTTTATCTGAAATGTGCTTAAGGAAGGAGACGTGACTCAAGAGAAGATTCATACAAGTATAAATCTAGCTGACATGCTTACTAAAGTGGTTCCTAAAGAGAAGTTCAAGTTATGTACAACTTTTCTAGACTTGGCGATTGCGTAAACGGAAGACAACGTGTGCACGAGCATCGATGGTGGAGATATGATGGAAGTCAAAATTAGAGATGGTGATTAATAAGGAGCTATGAAGAATGAAGATGGAAGACATGACAGAGATTGTTGTTGATGTCTTAAATTTGTCAATAATAGGGTCTGTCGATGCCATCGAGCAGATGTTAATGCCATTGACAGGTCCTCGATCCCATTGAGAAAATCTAAAAAATCCTATCTTGGTTGCTGAAACGTTTTAGTGTTGCTACTTGAAGTAAGTTCGAAGACTTCGGGGTCGATGACATCAAAGGTCCCATCAAAGATATGTGTAGAATTGCGCAAGTATGGATTTTGTTTCCTATTTCGATTGTGATAGTATATATATCAGGTGTAATCAGGATTATGATATAAAGAGGGCTTTCTAATTCATTCCTAAGGATTTCAATGGCATAGCTAGGGCTTGTGAAGTGGATTCGAGGCTTGTTCGATTCGGTAACACTATATCTCTTGTAAATTCTACTTTTATAGTGCATACTCGGTTCTTTGTGTCGTGATTTTTTTCCACAGGGATTTTTCCATGTAAAATTTGGATTGTTCTTATTTGGACTTAATTGTGTGATTGTGAGTACTTTGCTTGATTCATCTCTGGGTGTTTCCATGGTTCCCCAACACATCATCTATCTTGTTGATAAGGTCATGTAAACCCGATGAAGAAAAAAAATACCAATATCAACTTGATCCAAAACTTTTGTGGAGAAGTTTTAGTGGTCAAATATAATTATTTATGTGGTGTAGTCCACTTAAGATTTAGATCTGCTTATTTTTTTTAAACCATCTCATGGGCTAAAAAAAACACTTTATGAGCAAACCATATACATCAATATTGGCCAGGGTGAGAGACTAGCCTCAGCAGCTGTTACCCATAGTCATGTAAACAGCATGGCTCATTTGACTCTCGTGGCGTGGCATCTCACGACTGATCATGAAATCAGGGTTGGAACGGGTAAGTTGTCCTAATGGGTGATTGCAATGCCACCGGTGTGATGTTCATTTACGATTATCACACCTGATTTGGGTTTTCCGACCTGGAGTAAGTGAGCCCGGGGTAACAGTTTAGTGACTGAATCCCTAACTGTGGGCCTACCTTGATGTATGTGTTGTATATCCACTTTGTCTATTAATTATTTCAGTTTTTCTAGCTCATTTTAGGAAATGGCCCCAATTATGAAGTAGATCCACATCTCAAGTGGACCACATCATACCAAATAATTGTCGTTGATGACCAACTATTAAAAACTCCCCGGGCCTGCTATATTTTTTGTTTACCATCTATCTTCTTGACAAGGTCATGTGGACCGGATGAAGAAAAAACTTGAGCTTGATTCAAAACTTTTGTTACTCAAAATAAGTTTTTAATGGTCAATCACCACAGTTTCCTGTGATGTGGTCCACTTGAAATGTAGATTTATCTCATTTTTTAAACTATCTCATGAAGTGGGAAAGAAAAAAAAAAACCTTTTTGGTGGACCGTATACATTAAGGGCCTGTTTGATTTTCTAATTACAGAGGTAATTCAAGGTAAATGGCTAATAATTATTTAGCCTTCTATTCTTGGTTGAATTTTCATGGTGATGTTGACTGTCATCTTTCATTTATAGCACTCCTCACATCACCCGAGGAGAAAAATATTAAATCATGGGCCTCACCATGATGTTTGTGTCTTATCCACACCATCCATCCCTTTAGCCAACTCATTTTAGGGCATGAGCTGAAAAATGAGGCAGATCCAAAGATCAAGTGAACCACACTACAGGAAACAATGGGAATTGAACTCCTACCATTGAAAGCTTCCTGAGGACGCCAGAAGTTTTAAATCAAACTGATATTTTTGTTTCCACTTTATCCATGACTGTGTAACCTTATGAACAGGTTGGATGACAAATAAACATCAATGTGAGCCCAGGGGAGAAAATAACTTTCAACCATTGACGTCTTAATGATCATTGTTTCCTACGGTGTGGTCCACTTGAGCTTTTGATTTTCTTCATTTTTAGGCTCATGCCTCAAAATGTATTTTTTAAAAGGATGGATGGTGTGGATAACTCACATATATCATGATGGGGCCCACATATTTAAATAAGTAATAACAGGGTTTCTATGGACCGATATTCGAAATGTAATTTCTAGCTAATTTCAAATAGGTGGAGTAAGCAATAATTAGTTATTTCCGTGTGTTTGCCAGGAAAATTAAAAATCAATCAGGTTAGCGACTCGCCTCGTCAGCTTTTACCCCTTGGTCACGCAATCCGCAGTCAGGATTTTCAAAGTCGGATTTTCGAGATGCTTTTACGTAGCCACGCCCGTGATTCTCGCCGCCGCTACGACCCGAAATAGTCTACTACACCGATTAAAACACGCAAGTTGTGTATGGCCAACTTTACTGTACATGTAAAATTCACTCCGTCCATCAAGTGAGAAAAATTGTTTAAACTCTACTCCCGATTAAAATCTCAATTAGAAACTCAAACGGGCCACACTAATGTGAGCAATGTAACATTGCTCTCAAAAAGGCTAAGTTCACTCGGTGTGGCCCACCTGAATTTTGTATGAGTCTAATTTTTGTATTTTTTTTCTTCCTTCTGTAAATTTATACCTGATTAACGGGTTTGATGAAAGATACACACTATTTTAACCCCACACACAAACTTATGATCGAAATTAAATCTCCATTGTTCCATATGGTGTGGCCCACCTGAGTTACAGATCTAGCTGAGTTTTGTTCTTAAAGCTCACATCGAGAATAGAGTCTGATGGATGGTTTGGATTTTACATTTACGGCATGATAGGCTTCATTGAGGATAGAACTTGATGTACGGTGTGTATGATGTACACATGGAATCCACTCCATCCATCATGTTATAAACATTATTTCCATTGTACAAACAGAAAATTGTTGTCTCCTCGGGAGGTTTAGATCACACTGGTTTTGTATTTTCCTTTCATCGGCATATGAAGAGATTTCATAAAAGATACATGCCATGGCCCACACACAAACCTATGATCGTTGTCCAATGCATTGTTCCCTGATGTGGCCTACATGAGATTTTTATCTTCCTGACTTTTGGCCCCCAACTTATAGAGTAGATCTCACGTATGCAAGGGGGTGAGCTTAAGGAGCTTAGGTGTTTTAAGTATTTCAAACATATTAAAGATGACTTAGTGGATTCCAGCTCCCTCTTTACGGCCGCAGATGACCCATATTTACGGCTCGTAAACATGCTTGATGTATATGTCATATATTCATATAGTCTATCTAATTTGCTTGCTAATTTTAAGAGCATGGTCTCAAAAATGAAGTAGATACAAATTTGAAATGGACCATGCTACAAGAAATACCAGTCATTAAACACCCAAAATTAAAAACTTTCTTGGATCCATTGTAATGTTTATTTGCCAACTTGTTGGCATGATAACGCTAATGATGAATGCAAAACACAAATAGCACCTTCATCCAAAACTTTTGTGGCCCCTAAAAAGGTTTGAATTGTTAGAATTTAATCTTTATCGTATGGTCTACTTAAGATTTATATCTGATTCATCTTTTTTTTTTTAATTTTATTTTATTTATTTTACTATGCCTAAAAATAAGCTAGCAAAACAAATAAGCATACACGGTAGATATACAATGCATACGTTAAAGTGGGCCCCACTGTCAAGTGGCACCCACCTAACTGGATCCCTGGTTGCAGCGCATCAGCATCCGGCAAACACAGGCTTTAACTTGAGATAACATGGTCAGTGAAGATCTCGGATTAGGACAGGTCCTCCTGGATGAGTGTAGGGTAGAAGCAGCAAGGACCGGATTGCTGTCTATGATATTTGTGAGAAATCCACCAATTCATCTTTTTCCACCTCATATAAAAACATGAACCTAAAATTGAGGTGGATCGAAAACTAAGTGTACTACCCAACACGAAAAAGTAAAAAGGAAAATACCTACGGTTAAAACCTCTTTCAGGTCCACCTTAATGTTTACATGCTATTTAAACCGTCCATAGGGTTATTCCCATGGTGATGAATTAAAAATATGAAAATATTAGCGTAATACAAAATTTTTGTGGCCCTAGGAATGTTTCAATGGTCACTGTTCAATCCCCACCGTTTCCTTTCATATGACCCACTTGAGTTTTGGATACACTTCATGTTCGGTTTTTGTCCTAAAATCATGGCAAAAAAAAATGGACTGAGTGGATTTCTCACAAATATCTCGGTGGGCCCCACCTTTTGTAGGAGGCAATCCGGTGACATAAGATGAAGTCGGAACGGTGCTCTAATGATTTTTAGAGAGGGGGAATTATTTGATACCCGGGCTGCCTATAGCGCATGATATATAGGGACTGATTTTTTCTTTTTTTTTTGGTGGGTTAGTTTGTTAGTACACACCCATGTCAGTACACACACTCCATGTTAGCCACCCCCACTCGGGAACGATACCAAGACCTCAAGCGTTGATACATAGGGACTTAGACCTCGTATGCATCGTGGAAGTAATTGTCTCGAAGTTACATACCCAAAATCGAATTGGTTTAAACAATCCTGACCTCTGATTCATGGAGACTTGTTTGTTAAAATAAGACCGTTGGATATTTTTCATTCAGAACCGTTGAATAACTATTCATCCATTTGATAATCAGATTATCAAAAGGTGTAATTCTGGGTTCACAGTACATGTAAAATTGATCTCATAACTTGAACAGTTCTAATTGGAATCACCTGGAGTCCAAATGCCTGTATATGAGCCATCACACTGCCAGAGTATCGAAGTTTTTTTCTTCTATGAGTTGACCCTAAAATCGTAGACATTTGATCATTTTATTGCAATCTGGACCGTCCAAATGACTAATCCATTGGCTGATGGAGCATATACAAAAAGTTACATGAAGGATATGATAGTAACCATCTAATTTTTCCCCTGAAATTTGGACACTCATTATTTAACTTTTAACTGTCCATTTTCATAGCCATCAATTGGATTATTACAACTTGTTTATGGGTGTGATTAATATGTATGGTCCATCCACAAAGTGTCTCAGAATTCAATTGGTCGGTATAGCATGCATGGTGCCACTCGTGAGGAGGACGAATCCCACTATTTCAAAAAGTAGCTACATATGAAGAAAAAAGAAAGAAAGAAGAAGCTTCAATGCTCTGTAAGTTACAGTGCTCCTAGTTGCATTGGAACCTTTAGAAAGTTCAACCCATCGATCTAGACCATACATCAGGTCTTACACGTATTTCACGGTCTACCCTGCAAATATTACACTAATATAACAAATATTAACCATTTGATTAAATGGACTATTATATAAACGGTCAAGATTATTTACACAAAAAGTAGGTCAAATTAACAATTTAATTGGTTAATTTGTTAGGTCGGTCATGGATTGCTTATGATTTGAAGAATCGTTTTCGTTAGGAAATCGTGACCGTCCCATCCATGGATTGAAAGAGATGGTTATATGTAAAAATGCCAAATAAAGGATATGGATGGGTTCCTCTGATCTGAATGACTTTCACATGGTAGTCTATGAAATGTGTCCTGCACTTAATAAACAGTTCAGATCAATCTTTTAACCTGTCCAGATGAACTGATGCAACTAGGAGCACTGTTATATATTGCTTTGGAAGCACCGGAGCATTTCTCATTAAAAAAAAATGGTGGAAAGAGTGGATATAATTAGGTGCGGCCCTGACTGTGGGGCCCACCTCAATAATATATTGTATATTCAAGCCGTCCATCAGCTTTTCCATATCAGTTTAGAGCATGAGCCAAAAAATTAAGTAGATAAAAATCTCAGGTGAACCATACTATAAGAAAAAGTAGTGATTGATCATTAAAAGCTTCTTATGGAATACAATAGTTTTGGATCAAGATGGTATTCATTTTTTCTCTTCCTCTAGATCTGTGTAACCTTATCAACAGGTTAGATGGAAAATAAATATTACCGTAAACCCTAGAAAGCTTTTAATGGCAGACATTCAATTGCTACTGTTTGTTATGGTGTGGTCCACCTAAGATTTGGATCCGTTTCAATTTTGGGCTCATGTTATAAAATGATCTGAAAAACGGTAGAATGGTGTGGATATATATATATATATATATATATATATATATATATATATATATAAAAGGTGGGCCCCATGTTCAGGCCCGCACCTAATCTGCTCCCGGCAGAAAAATGTGGTATGTCACCCTCATGCGTCAACGAATTTAGCTGTGTGCATAGTCTGGTCCTTAGTTATTTTTTTAAATCCCTGGTCGTGGACTATTTATATTTTGAGCAGTCACATCCACGCATGCTTCCTGCCTCTTCTATATATACTATTATAGTTTATAAATAAAAACAAGAGATGCCAACTGATTGGACGGTAAGCTTCTGTCCGCCCAATAGATAACTCCCAACTTGTCGTGTGCATGCAAAATTCAACCTGTCCAACAGGTTAAACCCATCATATATGACATGATCTTATGCAAAAATCAGTCCCATCCACTCATCCTGCGGGCCACACCTTAGAAAATACTGTATAAATAATGATAGAGAGCAAAATACAAGCTTCAACCACTTGATTTGATTTAAAGAGGGGGGGCGAGTTGCACACACAGGATAGGTTGGAAGTTATCTGATAGGTAGACAATAACTTATCATTCAATTAGTTGGATGTGAACATTTCTCAATAAAAATAGTGCATTGTTTTTTAGGGTGTCCAATTAATCTATGTATATCTGATAGGTAGACAATAACTTATCATTCAATTAGTTGGATGTGAACATTTCTCAATAAAAATAGTGCATTGTTTTTTAGGGTGTCCAATTAATCTATGTATATCCTAAAGGTAACTTAGGCTCCAAAACATGTGCCAACGTCTCATGTTTGGATGACATTTAAACCATGCATAATGTGGGCTCCATAATCAAGATCATGAGGCACAAGAGGCTTAGAATTCCACGTAATTTGCATGTACCAAATATGGATATCTCATATACATAAATAATTTCTTCTTTTAGTAATGTAATAAAAAATGTTCACAAGTAATAATGCAATGCAGGTCAACTTTGCATACAAAGTAATGTAATAAAAAATGTTCGTGAGTAATAATGTAATGCATGTCAACTTTACATGCAACATAGAGCATCTGTAGTTTAACTAACACTCATATTTTATAAATGAAATTATTTAATTGTGTTTGAAAACTCATTCGAATGCATGTATTCAACTGTTAGGGTTCTATAGAAAGACAAGCAAAACATAAATATGCGAAACTTGGATTTTTTAATTAAATTTAATGAAACCTTATTTAAATATTACCAAATCTAATAATATAAGCACAAACTATGTATATGCATACTCTAATCAATGCTGCAAAATAGATATCACTACCCATTATTGATTTTCAATTAGAAAGTTTCTCCCTATATCTCTAAGATGAGAAGTGGAGAAAAACTCTTGCACACCCTTACAATAAGGCTAGGGGTGCACATCGAGAGTTGTCTTTTGGGTGGACTGTCATGCCTCAAAATATGGAATTTGAGTACAACAATCGTAATCATGAGTTCTAAGGTGTGAATTAAATTTCATGCATTCATATATTCACAATCAATTTATTACACATCCAAACCAACAATTATTAAACCATCAAAACTGTAATATCCAAACTTAAATTTAAAATAAACTTTATGAATCCACATTCCTACTCATCCATTACTATTATCACTTATAACTTTTACACATTTGTTCAAATAAAAATAAACTAAGAATTAAACTTTAATAAAAATACCACTAGGTACTCCTCTTCTACATAAAAGTTATCAAATTAGATGAGCTAGAAGTACGATAAGATCATATCCACAACAATTAAATTCTAAGATATATACCTTAAGAAACGTGTCAGAGACAAACATGAATTAGATAGGCTCTCGATGGGATAATGTTATAAATGAAGCTCATAGAATAATGTCATGAATGATCCGTGATGATATAACGCTACGAATGTAATGATATAAGCAATTATATATTCCATCACCATCAGATTCAATTTAACCAAATTTTCATGAAATCGCATGGTTTTGACATTAGGTACCTTTCGAAATCTTATCATACTCACCTAATCGTGTCCAGTGAGGTGTGTACATAAATTCAATTTATTTACTTTCTAGGATCTCGCACAACTCTAACATTAGGTACATTTTTCACTCCTTACATGCTCACTTAATTAGTTCAATGACGTGACAATCCTTTCATACACACTCATAAGCAATCCTTACATGCTCATTGACCCAATGGAGCGATAAGATCTCAGATGGCTATGACATCGAGTACATTTTACAATCCTTACATGCTCACCTAATCGGTCCAACAAAGCGACATTACTTACATGCACGTCAATGAGAAATCTTGACATGCTCACCGATCCGTTATCCAACCAAAATTAATTCCAACTATTCATAATTTTAATTTTAAATATCCAAATCAAATTCCAATTATGTAATGATAATGCAAGCAAATCAATTTCCAAGCATCCATGATTACAATGCAACCAAAAAAATCACATTTCCAGCACACCGTGATCATGATGCATGCAAATTTCATGAATGGACAAATATGATAGATAATCCCCACTCAATCATGACTTAAAAACATGAGTTAACAACTTAAGAGAATGATACACATATAAGACAATTTAAGAAATCACACGAGTAGTCAAGATTCGAAAGATAACTTCAAGGAAATCACAACAAAGGATTAAAATTTAAGATTCCAACAAAATGACTATACCTCAAGGTAATAGACAATGAAAGAGATGAACCCTAAACCGTAAAATCCAAGCTAGAGTGTTAAAGGATAGCCCCAATTCAAAAGGGAAGGAAAATGGCTATTCCCATATCTAAAGCGCTTGTCAAAAGTAAAAAAGGGTTAACCCCAAATAAAAAGGGTCTCGTTAAAACTGAAATGGAGTTATATAGAGTTTAATTAGAGATGAAGGGATTAGGAGAGATCTATTATTAGAATCTTGAACAGTTAATTAGAAAAAATTAACAAGAAAATTATTCTTAATTTTATAATTAGAGAAAAGGAAACAAAACTTAAAACCATACAAGAAGTCAATAAGGGAGGATCACTCACCGATTTGCATTGCTAACTTAACTCGAACCTGACTTGAATTTAGCTTGAGTTAGTCTTAACTCAGTTGCAACTTGGTTACAAACCTAATGCACCGATTCCTCTCTATCTCTCTCTGATTATAATCGCTCTCTCACTATTGAGGAGGAGTTTTATAGAATCTCTAAGGTTTTGACTCTAAAATCACATTTGAAAGAGGATTCGTGAGAGAAGTTAGTGTCAATTTTGTAGGCGATTTACATTCTAGAGGCATGGATTTTTTTTATTTTTGATTTTTGATTTTTGATTTTTTTTTTTTAATGTTATGTACATTTATGTTACTGTTTCTAAATGTTGCTTCTAATAGCCCGTGATCATACACTGATAAGATGGGCCTTACTATGATCAGATTGGATTTGGAAATCAAGAATTTCCAGGACTCTAAGATTGGTGTTTCTTAATGAAGAAGATGGTGAATGTTAATGAAAGATTTATATAACGGCTAGATCTTGACATCTCGCTTCTTCTAGATGGTTCAGATTGATGTAAAGAAGCTCCAAGCCATGAGAAATCGACGGTTCCAATCAATTTGTCCGGTGGGTTCTGGAATGTTATTCCTTCTCTCGCCACCATAAACTTATGAGAAAATTAGGAAGGAAGACGGAGATTTCGTGCTCACAGTCTTCTTATAATCTACCTAAGATTACAAGCATGATCAAATAGAGATTAAATGGTTTAAATCTTTGTTGTTTTCTCTATTATTTTGAAAGATTCTAGCGGTGAGCTCGATCATTTTGCACGATAAAATTTTTGGTTAGATTGCATGCACATGTTGAAAGTGCATGGTCATAATTAAACGATTGAGACCATTCTCTTTGATGGTTTAGATTCATTGGAGAAGATCTCTCCTGGATTGAAGATGGTTCGAATGAAGGAATCAGAGGAGGACACTATCTCTGTGCGCTAGAAGAAATCTCGTTGCTCTTGGTTTGTGTATTCATCTGTGCATTGGTGTATTTTGGCCTAAATTCGTACATGTAGATCAATTAGAGATTGTGCAACGTGATCATATGTCTTAGTGTTTAGTGGCTCACCAAATGTGCAGTTGGATCGTCAAAACATGCTTTTAAATTGGTTGTTCTTGACTAAATGGCTAAAAGATATCAGGTTTAAAAATGGTCAGATCGCCTTTAAAATCACAATTCAAGGTGCATGGGGTTTTTTGGGATGTTAAGGTATAGATGTACGTTCAGTCTTTCAGATTGACGGTCGGATTGCGATCTACCATGTGAAAATATACAATACAGGGTGCAAATGTAAATTCTGAATCCCTTTTTGTTTTAACAACTATAGAATCTGTGGGATTCTTTCAAGATGATTTGAGAGCTCCAAAGTTAGGTCCAAACGTGACCCAACATAAAAAGTGATCTGATATATTCGTTGGGGATCACCTGAGGTTAAGCAAGTCATCTAACAAATATGATAATAATTATGATAGACAGTTGATTATGTAAATTTGATGTTGAGATTAACAATATATAGTTCAACTAAGTTGAATAAGTATTGGTTAAATTTTTATCACAATTGGAATCACAAAAATATGCTTTCTAAAGAATGGTGTACGGTAGGAGTATGTATACTATAGAAAATATTAGATGATCAATAGTATCTTAGCAATCATTAGAATTATATTTTAACAATGTAAATAATTTTTTTAGTATATTAGGGTTAGAATGAAAGGTTTGGAATCATGGATGATAGGGTGAAAATCATTTAGATGGATCCTTTGTCTATTTCACGATGATGTGAAGGTCCAGATTAAAAATGTATGGTTAGATAGCTTAATTTGTCCTTAAAGGGTATTCTCAATGGTTGGATTGATAATTTATCGAATATACGAAGATATATGAGGGATTGATATCAATTATGATTTGTATGTGTGTATAAGTGTGTGTGTGTGTGCGCGCGTGCGCGCACATCTATGAAATTTTATCTCTAAATTAAATAAAAAATTATTCACTAAGAATACACACTAAAATATAAACATGGATGAGTACTCGTGTACCTACTTGTGCATAAAAAAAAAGAATTATTACATGAACCCCACACTTGTAGATGCGTGGATGAAAAGCAATGAATGAGGAGACATGTTCTCCTCTCTCTCTCTCTCTCCTTTTCTTTTCTTCTCTATTTTTCCTTTCTTTCTCTCTAAGGTGGTAATGCCTAATGTTAGGGACGTCCAAGGCTCTCTTTCACCTCCTATGGGATAATCAATATATAGGGAGGAGTTAAAGTTTCAAAGAGAGACACCAAGTATGGGACTCCACCATCTTAAAGACTTTTTTTTTTAAAGCCTTGCTCCATTTAAAGTTTGTGATCTTGTTTCTCTATGTACTAATATAGGCATATTCCTTCTACTCGCATAACCATTATTTCATTCAAGTTCAAGGATGGATCAACAGTTTTTAACTATTAAGCGCCCATTAAGATTGATTCAAAATAAATCAACGGTTAAAACTAAATTTCAACAGTTGAAAAACCTTAGTTAATCGTTAGAAAATAATGAATGTGTTAGCCAACTAAGTAAACACTTGATGGACATCCAAACCATTAGATTAGTCCATAAACATGCCATTGATAAACAAGTGGATTCCCATATTGAATCATGTGAGCACCAACTAGCTATTAGGGGACCGCGGAAGCACATAGAGATGAATCAAGTGAAGTAATCTAATCACACCAAGGAAGCACAAAGAAAACACAATTTTAATGTGGAAAAACCCTTTCTGAAAAAAACCACACATAAAACAATAGAAACCACTATAAAAGCAAAAATTATAAGAGATAGAGAGAATACCCAATTCGAACAAGCCTCGAATCTCCCTTTACAAGCCCTTGAAACCCGAGGAACAAATTAGAAAGCCTTAGATACCTTACAATCCCGATCACACCCAAATATATAGCCTTTAGGAGAATCCTAATCAAAATTAGAAACAAATCCCTCAAATTCACAAATCTGCGTAAATCTGCGCAGAATCGTTTGATGACGTCGATCACACTTCGATGTCATCAAATGTTAGAATCGTTTGATGACGTTGAACACACTTCGATGTCATCAAAACTTAACATTTGATGAAAATCTGGATATTACTGATGACATCGACTAGGCCTTCGATGGCATCGAACATACTTCGATGACATCGAATGGTCTTTGATGGCATCGTAAAAGGCACCTAAAGTGTCTGGCAACCAAATTGATTTATTCCGAAAAATCTTGATGGCATTGAGCCAACTTCGATGACATTGAAGCCTGCTCGATGACATCAAACCTATCGTCGACAGACTGTTGAATTACAGATTTAAGACATCTATCTACAATCTCCACTATGTCTTTAATTGCCATCCTTCATAACTTCTTTTCTCCTTCTCTAATAGTACCTTGCATCATAACTTCATCATTGCTTCTCGTGTACACGTTGTCCTTTTTTTACAACTTCGCTAAGCCCAAAGAAGTTGCACATAACTTGAACTTCTCTGCAGGAACCACCTTGGTGAGCATTTCTGTGGGATTCATGCTAGTATGAATCTCCTCCAGAGTCACGCCTCATTCCTCAAGCACATGTCAGATAAAATAGTGACGAACATCAATGTGTTTAGTACGTGAATGATAAACTGAGTTTTTAGCCAAATTGATAGCACTCTTGCTATCATAATTAACCGGTACGGCCTCCTGCTGAAGCCCCAACTGATTTATCATGCCTCTCAACCAAATAACTTCTTTCAAAGCATCTGTAACCGCCATATACTCAGCTTTAGTTGTGGAAAGAGCCACCATAGACTAAAGCTTTGACATCCAACTGATTGCTCCACCCGTTAGCACAAATGAGTCACCTGAAGTCGACTTTCTGGAATCCACACTGCCTGCATAATCTAAATCCACATACCCAACTAATTTGGCCCCTGTCTTTTCAAAAGTTAATACGTAGTCTTTTGTACCTCGAATATATCAAAGTAGTCATTTCACCGCTTTCCAATGTTGTTTGCCAAGGTTCGATATGTATCTGCTCACAACGCTAACTGCCTATAAAATATCTGGTTTCATACAAACTTTGACATATATTAAATTGCAAACGACATTCAAATAAGGCACATGAGACATAACATTATTCTGAGGAAAGTTTGAAGTGAGCTGTGTGAGGAACACTCCCCGGCTTTGCCTTGTTCATCCCATACTTAATCAACACCTTCTCAAGGTATTTTTTTTGAGATAACCAAAGTCTGCTCCTATTCCTGTCTCTATGAATATCTATATTGAGAAACCTCTTTGCAACCCCCAGATTTTTCATCTCGAATGCCTCTGATAATTGAGTCTTTAGTACATCGATTTCAGACATCTTATGATTGGTGATCAACATGTCATCAACATACAATACAAAGATGATGAACTTGCCATTACTCAGTGTCTTGAAGTAGACACAGTGATCATACTCACTCCTAGTAAATTTCTAACTCAACATGAAAGAGTTAAAATTTTTATACCACTACATAGGTGACTGTTTCAGGCCGTACAATGGCTTTTTTAACATGCAAACCTTGTTCTCTGCCCTTTTAATTTCGTAGCCCTCTGGTTGCTTTATGTTGATCTACTCTTCTAATTCACTATGTAGGAATGCAGTCTTCACGTCCATTTGTTCCAGCTCGAAATCGTATTGGGTAACCAGCGCTAACACGAATTTGATAGACACTTGCTTTACTACTGACGCGAATATCTCTGTGAAGTCAACGCCTTCTTTCTAAATATAACCCTTCACAACTAACCTTGCTTTATATCTATCTTATTTCTTCCTGAAGATCCACTTGCACCTAATAGCTTTTCGGCCCACTGGAAGCTCCGCCAACTCTCATATTTCGTTATTGTACAAAGAGTCTATCTCATCGTTCATTCCTGCCTTCCACTTTTTAGCATCAGGCTCATTAAGAGCCTCCCGTAGAGTAGACGGATCTCCCTCATTTGTAATGAGGGCATATACGATATTAGAATCGTCCCTGTATCTTTTCGGTAACCTACAATCTCATTATGGATTTCTTCTAGGTGGCTGTTCCAACTGCTCTTGTACCTCTATTTGCATATCTGTCTCAGCCAGAGTGTCATTTGTGTTAATTTGAACATCCAGACTAACCTTTCTGGTTCATTTTGCTCTTGATCATTCCTACGAAATAGGAAGCCTTTGTCGAATTTAATGTCCCTGTTAATAATGACTTTTTGTGTGACTCGGTCATATAGCCTGTATCCCTTCACACCACCACTATATCCAACAAAGATGTACTTTTTGAACCTTTGGTATAACGTATCTCTCTTAACTGATGGTACATGAAAGTAAGCCCCACAACCAAATATATACAATCCTAAGAAATATACTTTCTGAGCACTCCATACTTTCTCTGGAATCTTCCAATCAATCGCCGTGGAAGGGGACCGATTCGGCAAATAGCAAGCCATGTTAACGGCTTCAGTCTGGTATGTCAATTCTAAGAACCCTCTTTGTAGCCCCTAGATTTTTCATCACGAATGTCCCTGATAGCTTAGCCTTCAGTATGCCGATCTTTAACATACTATGATTGACGATAAGCATGTCATTAATATACAATACCAAGATAATGAACTTTCTATCGCTCAATGTCTTGAAATAAACATAATGATCATACTCACTCTTGGTAAACCTCTGACTCACATGAAAGAATCAAATTTCTTATACCATTGCCTAGATGACTATTTCAAGCCATATAACAACCTCTTTAACCTACAGACCTTGTTATACGCCCCTTGTATTTTGAATCATTCTGGTTACTTTATGTAAATATGCTCTTGTAATTCTCCATATAGGAAAGCAGTCTTCGCATTCATTTATTCCAACTCGAGATTGTATAGGGCAACTAGCGCCAATACGAATCTGATAGATACTTGCTTCACCACAGACGTGAATATCATAGTGAAGTCGATAAATTTTCTCTGAGCATATCCCTTCGCTACCAACCTTGCCTTATACTTATCTTATTTCTTCTTAAAGATCCACTTACTCCCGATCACTTTATAGCTGATAAGAAGCTCCACTAGCTCCCACATCTCATTATTATAGGAGTCCATCTTGTCATGTATCGTTGCTTTGCACTTTTCAACATCTACATTGTCAAGAGCCTCTTGAAAAGTTGACGGATCTCCCTTATTCATAACAAGGGCAAACGCAACATGAGTCATTCCTATATCTTGTTAGTAACCTACGATCCCTTAGTGGATTTCTTCTTGTAAGTGGTTGCTCTACCTGCTCCTATAACTTTGTTTATATCTCAGTACCAGCCTGTATCTAATCTTTGTCTATTTGAACGTCCATAACCGACTTCTTCATTTCCTTGTGCTCCTCCTTACGAAACAAGGATCCCTTGTTGAATTTGACGTCACAACCAAGGACGATTATTCATGTGACCTAGTCATATGACCTGTACTCCTTCACACCTTCACCATATCCGACAAATATGTACTTTTTAGCCATTTGGTCCAGCTTATCTCTCTTACTTGATGGTACGTGAGAGTAAGCATCATAATCAAATACTTGTAGCCCCAAGTAGTTTACATGCTAATCACTCCACACTTTTTCTAGAATTTTACAATTAATAGCTATAGAAGGGGACCGTTTTTTAAGTAACAAGTCATATTAATGGCCTTAGTCAACATTTTCTTGCCCAACCTAACATTGCTTTTAATGCATTGGGCCTTTTCAAAGAGAGTTCGATTCATTCACTTAGCCACACAATTCTGTATGGTGTGTGGTACACCGTGTTGTGCCTCATGATCCCTTCATCTTTACAAAATCGATTAAATTCTCCAAAAGTGAATTCCCCATCATTATATGTCCTTAACACTTTCACTTTTCGTCCTGATTATTTTTCTACCATCACATTCCATTATTTGAAGTCTCAAATTTATTTCTCAGAAAATAAACCCACGCTTTTCTAGAATAGTCGTCAATGAACGTAATGAACTATGATGACTCTCCACTAGAAACTATGGATGACGGCCCCCAAACATTAGAATGCATGTAACCAGAACCCCCCTTACACACATGTTTCCCAAAATGAAAAGATAGTATTGACTGTTTATGTAATGACCTAGAAAATTTCATGCCAAGACCCGAGTACTACCTCTATTTTCCTTAGAAGTTATGTGTGGGTTAATTAGCGCTAAACTCAATTGCTTGTGAAATTATCACCAATCACTTTAAATGTGATCTGCAGGACTCAAAACCTGTAGAATTGTTAGCGCTATGTTACTATGAAATCTAGGATTCAACACTAAATCCAGTTGCTCTCGGGAGTACTTGGAAACTTTGTATCGGACCTAGACCGCGCGTCGAAAGTCCGATAGCGATGATCTTAGACAATTATAATCTCTTTGTTGGGCTTGACCATCTCCTCAAAAATCAAGTCCAGATGATGTCCTGAGTCGATTTGCTTGAGTCCGGAGTAAAGAGTATGAGAAAGCTGATAAATTAAATATATATTTATGAAATCGGAGTCGTGTCGCTTGCACACCGATTCTAAGCTTTCTGACCGTTGGATTCTGACCCAAATTTACCCTCGGATCAGGAAAGGTGGCCCAGACATGTCGTAGTGCTTGTGGACCTGATCGAGTTTCGGTGACCGTTGAATTGAGATTGGTCCGCCACGGCTGATCTGTAAATCCGATCGGTACAAAAACTCAGCCTGACCTAGATCCATGGTCAGTGAGCTTAAGTTCGACCGCACGTGGAGAAAGGACCATCAGAAGTGTTCCGTTGGATCATAATAGACCCGATTTGGTTATAACCTAAGTATACCTTGGCTCTGGGGTTATTTTCATCTATTTTAGGCCTATATAAAGACCTTAAAACCCTCACTCTCAATTCCATACGAATTTTCTAACCCTAGCTAAGAGAGAGAGAGGAAAAGAGAGAGAAAGTGAGAGAGAAGTTAGTGAATCAACTTGAGATTCTTCCTTGTTATTCTGCATTCCTAAACCATCACTTTTGAATCGTTATTCCGGCGATTCTAAGTTCATTCTTGGGTAAGTCAATCAAACCCTAACCTGTTTTAGAGCTTAGACTTGTCTAAGTGTTGATGTAGCTTATTTTATCCATGCCTTAGGTTATTCAGTCGCCGCTGACAAAGATTTCTCGTCTGAATCAGATTTGTGCGCATTTTTTGGTTTAAGGTGCGGACTATATTCGTATAGGTTATGGTTTTCAAGGCTTTCAATGTCGGTTAATGGTTTATTATTGTTGTGGGTGTAATTTCACATGCCAAATGCGATGTTTATTTTGCATTCTTGATAAATATGAGATATATTGAGATTTGTGTATTCTATGTATAGGTAGAAAGTATCGTGTACGTATGAAATATGAGCATATGTTTGCCATGATTAATCGTCGTGTATTTGTGTTAGTTGTATGTGTATCAACTCCTTGGCAAAAGAAATTGTCCAAGTGTGTGTTATCACCAACATACGTTATGTATGTTGAAATATGTAGTTTAAGTGTTTGTAGAAATGTCTGAATGATCTAGTGTGTAATATATTATTCTGTATACGGGCGTTGAGAAGAGATTCTCAACTATCCTATTGGTGTGTATGATTTCCTACATGCAATTTTCATTCTTTATTGTTTAAATTCAAACGCTACTTATGTGTAAATTCATGTTAAGTTGATATTCTTCAAATGCTCACATACTGTATGATTAGCATGGTTGTTCCATTACTGTTCTAAATTGTTAGCATGAATATCTGTTATAATTGAAGATGTTTGGGACTATGGAATAGTTTAGGAAATCGGTAACGAGCTTGAATTTGTGGCTGAGGTTGTTTTCGCCACGTAAGACGTGTTTGACGAACCCGAGTCGTATTAGGGTTGTCGGCAGTGGTTTGGCCACACGGAGTGTTTACGCACTCTATGTCATTCAACTCAACGTGCGCTCGTGCTAGTCGAATTCGTCAAGTAACCCGATTGTCCCGGTGGATGTACACCATGTATGGACGCTATTGCTTGAATCTAGGGTACCAAACTTACCAATGCAATCCCGTTAACCATTGTACCTTGATCCGCTAAGACTCATGAGCCGGGCATGGTGGTATGGGACACCGTGGTCGAGCTGTCTGCGTACGCTGGGGTGAAGAGCCTCCCCGTAGTGACCAGTGAGCACACCAGACTTGTGAGCCGATTATGGTGGTATGGGACACTATATTCGTGCTGTCAGCCTACATTGACTGGTGACGAGCCCTTTGTAGTGACCTCGAGCATACTTTGATACTGTGTTGAGGTGACGAGCCTTAGGGTAGTAACTAAAGTATGATAGGCATGCATTGATTGGTGACGAGCCCTTTGCAGCGACCTAGAACCACAATATCGTATGAGATTGTCTAGGACTGACAACCTTAGAATGGATCACTGTTTAGGACTTATTATGAGGAAGGTACCTTAGCTTCCCAATCCTGCAGTATGAAAAAGATTGGATTTAGATCTCGATTACGAAGATCTCCTATCCCACTTAGAACTTCTCCCCCTTGTAACTAGTGCATCTGTAGAAGCACCACGTCATCTCTTTTCTTTCTCATCGCCTTCAACTAAATGGCTATGATAACAGTCTCAATGCTAATTGTTGTCTTACCAGTGCACAAAGAGTCTTTGAACGACTCATATGATTATGTAAGAGAATTCAATAGAATACATGTCACGCCCCAAATTCGGAAACCGGGCTCACAAAATTTTCGATCGCCGAATCCGGTGCCGACAGCTTCCGTAGTACCCCATTCTCGGTTCCCAGCGCGCATGCGCTAAATTCCGATCCTGGGATCTTACACGGAGGATTTTCCAACGTACATTTATCTTGTAAGAAGCATAACCACAAGTATACCCAAATTACAAGAACAACATCATCACCACATATCTACTAATATAATCATTCGAGTACAATGCTGAAATGAAAATACAATATAAAGATATCAAAGAAAACTCTAAAAGCTCCACCGCACGCTCCTGCCTCAGATCGTCTGCATCCTAACATCACCTGCACACATCTATCGTGAATAAGCTTATAAAAAGCTTAGAGGGTGGTGAAAGTGTGTGCGCAAGATAAGTGCTAAGCACACAAATACAACGCCATAAATCATACAATATCGGAATAAGAAGAAATACTCACAAGATCATGAATCATATAATATTAGAGTAAGTGGAAATATACTGGTAAGTCCTTGAGTCATATAATATCAGAGTACACAATACAGATCATGATGAGCCACATATCATAGACTGCAGATGCAATCCAATATGCAGATCCTTATGAGCCACGAATACCGTCAACCTCATCTAAGCCATACATCAAACCTGCACGTATCGCACGATCATGTGGGGGGTAACTCCATCTTACAAGGAGTCCCATAAGCATCTTAGCCTAATGACATATGCCCTAATCAATCATCCATCACAACATGCATATAAATGATGAGGGTCTACAGAAGGACAGTGGATCTAGCCAAATATTAAGATATGCTCATTGATTTAAAATGCATCATGACAGTTAAGGAAAGAATCCAACTTATAGCTACCACAACATCGGACGATGCTCCCGATATGGGACAAAGTTCTGCCTTCACTGTGTGCACAGTAGCCTGCCAATCAATGGTAGCTCGCTCAGGTCCTCATGCCCCGTCCACTTAGTGTCCGCCCACATGCGCCCGGCCATATGTGATCACAGTGATGGAGCATCATAATATCCCCCACCGAGGACAGATCCGAGTCTAAGTGCAATAAGTGGGCTTCCTTATCCTCTCTATCGAGCAATAAACTGGACTTCCTTATGGGGCCCGATATATACATAAGGTGGGCTCCAAGGTGCAATGTTGTCACATACTCATAATCGGCCTCGACAATCGGCCTCAGCAATCGACTTCGGCAATCGGAATCGACCTCAGCAATCGGAATCGGCCTCGATGATTGGCTGAACAAGGCTTAAGGGAAGGTTACAATGTGGACATTAAACCATCATTGCCCATCAATGTGGACATTTAACCAACATTGCTCCCAAGGAGTGGCCCACGTAGAGCCAAGCATATAGTGAGCCCATGGCCTCACACAAGGATCTCATACATCAAATGGGCCGCATCACATAGGCCTAACACACATCACTATGGGTCGCATCACATGGGCCGAAAATATATCTCAATGGGCCTCATCATATAGGCTATAAACACACCACATCAGGCCTTGTCCATGGGCATCGAATACATCACAATGGGCCACAACTCATGGGCTTCAAATACACAATAGGTGGGCCTCAACAATCGGTCTCATATATCGCATCGGGCCTAATCAAATGGGCCGAATCAATGGACTAAATCAAATGGGCTAAGTCAAATGGGTCAAGTTGAATGGGCCAAGTACAATTCATCTATTTTTAGAAATCAATATAGAGTATTATATAAAAATGAAATATCATATCAAAAGATCAACCGGACTATACCATATCTAACCGTAGTAATAATGATTTCTATGGTTAAATTCCAGTGGGCCCCATCATAGGGTTTATTTCTCATCCAGTCTATTCATAAGGTCACAAAGACCTGGATTTAGAGGAAAAACAAATATCATATTGGTCCAAACCCTGTAGCCCAAGGGTTTTAATGGTGGACGTTCAAACCCACTATTTTCTATAATGTGGTCCACTTGATCTTAGATCTATCTTATTTTTAGCCTCAAGCTTTAAGACGAGCTTGCCAAATGGTTGGACGGTTTGGATGCAACACATGCATCATGGTGGGTCCCATAGGGATGGACGACATAGATAAATCATATACCTCATGTTGGGGTCCACATGTGTGGCCCACTAGATGGAAGGATGGTTGGATACAACATATACATCACAGCAAGGCCCACCGTCCATCTATCTGGACGGTGGAATAAAAGCATACATCATGGTACGGCCCCCCGTCTAGCCATCTGGACGGTGTGGACCAAACATATACTTCAAGGTGCGGTCCCACGTGGGGCCCACCATAACATTTATCTACCATCCAATCCGTTAATAAGGTCACACAGACCCAGATGAAGTGGAAAAACAAATTTCATAATGATTCAAAACTTCGGTGACCCAAAAGGGTTTTAATGGCAGACGCTCAATCCCACTGTTTCCTGAGACGTGGGCCACCTGAGCACCACATACGGCTGATCTTCGGAGGGCCCACCACCCTAAAAGGGGCCCACCAAATACATGGTGTTGATATACAACACACATCATGGTGGGGCCCACGTATGGGACCCATGTCCATGCCCTTCTTCACGTCCCAGCGTAGCAGGACGCTGCTGCGCGTCCTCTAGACGTCAGCAGCAGCACCTGCTGCTTCTATTTTTATTTTTATTTTTTTGAAAATAGGTTTTTTCGCGATTTTTCCCACGTGGGGTCCGCATCAGGCGACCCAGCCGTTAGTTTCTATGGCTCAAGACAACCTGAATGAGCCCAATATTTGTTGTGTTTTGGTGTAAAGAAACATCAAAGTAGATTTTACTGTAAAAACTACTGTTTTCTATGCTATGGCCAGCTAGACAATTGGATTGGCTTCATTTTTCGGCTCAACGCCTAAAATGAGCTGGGGAATGGGATGGACAGTGTGGATTAAAGCCATACATGAAAGTGGGGCCTATATGAACAGCCCACCCCAAAGCTTATTGAATCAAGCTAATATTTTTGTTTTAGTTCACGTCCAGCGTCCCTGGACGCTGGATGGTTTGGGCATAACACATGTTTAAGGTGGGCCTTACTCAGGTGGGCCACCAAATGGCTGGATGGTGTAGATAAGACATACATCAAGTGGGATACATCCGGGTGGGCCACACGGCCACATCATCACACCAAAAAATGAAAGAGAGGGTGAGAGAGAAAGGAGGAGACACGTGCGATGGAGGGACCCCGACCCCTCCGTTCCATGCATTCAATCATACATCAAGTGGGTCCCAATACATGTCGGCCCACCAAATTAAAAATCAACGGTGGAGATTCTTTTTCTACCAAAATGGAAGGTCTAGATGACCCTTATCAAACTAGAAAGTAAATATTATAATGGGGTCCATGGAGAATGACCCCATTATAGAATGATCATGTGAATTATAGTGGGCCATCGGCCACATCTAGGGTCCAAAGTGAGATCCATACCATCAATCGGTAGCCCCACTTAGCCCATCATCAAAAGAATGAAATCTAGGCCTATAGAAACACTCACCGTTCGATCTTCTTGGTCTAATGAAACGCCGATCTTCTTGTGTCTCACTTTGATGGAAGGTGATGAGAGATGAAGGGCTAGGATGATGGATTTTGGGATAGAAAGTGGGCCACACACACACTCTTTCTCTCCTTAGAAATGCTTGGACGTCCACCACTTTTTTGTTGCTTGAAAATTGTGTAGAGAAAGAAAGAGAGAAGGGGTGGTTGTAAGAGAGAGGTGATAGATGTGAGGTGATAGTTGTACTTGACTTGAGAGTTGATTTGGTAGGTTGCTTGACTTGGGGAGAAAGAAAGCATGAGTTGTGTACTTTGATTGATTGATTGATGGAATGAGTTGTAGAGATTCTCTTGGGTTTGTAAACGCGCGGTGTTTCTTTGAAATAAACGCGGGTCCACATCTTCCTACCAGGGTATTGGATCGGTATGCAAGACGCGGCGTTGGAACCGAGGCGACGGTGCGGTCGCAATGGTACAAGTCTCGGATTAAGCCGACTCAGATATACGAGATACGACTTAGGGTCGCGCGCAAACGTTGATTATAGGTCGCGAATTGCCGAAATTCGATGGAAAGGATCGCGGGATTTTACGGAACAGTACAGACTAGGATACGAGTCTTACAATACATGCTTAATCTTCATCATTTATCGCCTCATCCACATTCAACAATTTACAAACAAGCCTATTGAAGTTGCTAATGTGCGTCTCAACGTCAGCTCCCTCAACCATTTTTAGACAGCCCCCTCAGCTATATTTAGATTGAACAACTGTAACTTCAAATACAAATGATTTTTAAGATACTTTTTTGCATAGATATTCTCTAACTTCGCCCATGTATTAGTCGCAGTCTTCTCTCTCATAACATTGTAGAGGACCCCATTCGTTAGACACAACTAGATTGACATATTGGCCTTTTGATTTGACTTGTTCCACTTTTTTTTTATCATAGTTTCCGATCACTTTCAAAGGAGTTCGTCTTCCAATCCTTGTGGAATTAGAAAGCCATTCATCTTTACCTTCCATAGTTCCAAAATGTTTTTCTCGGAACACTTCGCTACATTGAACTTCATGCTAGATGCCATGGATACATTGTCTTCATATTCGATTTGCTTCCCAATGTTATCTTTGATACCACTTATTGAGACTCGCAGAAGCACACAGAGAGGAATCAAACAAAGTGATCACAATCGCACAAGCAAATCCAACAGAGAATACTTCGAATTTACATGAAAAAATCTTGCAAGAAAAAACCACGGCATAAAGCAATAATGCACTATGAATAACAAAGTTATTCAAAGCCCCAAGAGAAAACTCTTAGCTTTTTCTCTTTCCAAAATCCTCTCAAACCCTTAAGCACATCTAATGCTCTTCCATAATCCCGATTACACCCATATATTGAAAAACGAAAATAGAAATAAATTGTGCAAAACTGCACAAAATGCATAAATTGCGCAATCTGTTGACTTGTCAATTCGATTGGTCGAAATGCGTTGATCGGTTGGGTTGACCCGTCAACCAAACTTTTCGACCTATTAAAAACTCCAAAAACTGTCCAAGAGAGTTTTGCCAAAAAACTGAATATTTATTATATCCTTCAACTTGTCAACTAGACTGTTGACTAGTCGATGGCCTCTATTTCAGCATAAATTTAAGGCATCCAATTTTTAATAAATAACATGCAAAATTAAAAATAATACAAGCTATTTGCATCAAAATTTTATAATGTTAGAAATGTTATTAAAATGGATAAAATTAGCTCTACTTATAAGACGGAGCCAGTAAAATTTGAACAATTGATTACAGCATGAGATACATCCAAATTCCCAAAATACCCATCCTCATGTTCTGAACCCACATCCTTGTAAACCAAAGGTGTAACACCGGATGCATGGTATAAGTGGCCCAGCTTACTGTGACGTTACGCATCATAGAGTTGTAAGTAATTTTAAAGCCAAAGAGCACATTTGGAGTTCTGTGTTTGACGGAAGGTCCACGTGGAGATTAGTGTAAAAATACTTTTCTAACCATCCATTCGAGTATATGGTGAGCCAGACGAGTTTTTGTGATAAGAATCTTCCAGAATGAAGCTGCCTTTCGCGAACGGCTGAAACGTGCAAAGACGCGTGTAGAACGACGAAACCTTATAGAATACTTGAATGTGGATCACAAAGAAGAAAATTTCAAGGGCCAACATTCAACGCTGTGAATGGACGGCCAGGATGGTTTTTTTTAGCATGCTCGGCGGATCACAGGACGTGTGAAATGAAGCCCTGAAGAGGGACGGTCGACACTTCTGACATCGAATAATCTGTGGAAGTGAGCCTTTTAGAGCGGCACGGACTGCGTGATGTAACACACACTACCGATCCCTGTGGTGTGATGACGTCACCAAGTTCTGTGGGCCCTACCATTATTTATGTGTCCAATCACACCGTCTATTCATTTTACAAGATCTTTTGGGGCATGACCCAAAAATGAGGTAGATATGAAGCTCAAGTGGACCAAACTACAGAAAGCAGTGGCAATTGATCGCCTATTATTGAAAACTTCTCGGGTGCAACAGAAGTTTTGAATCATTCCAATATTTTTTTCCCTGTCCGTGATCGTCTGAACAGGTAGGATGACAAATAAACGTCAAGGTGGCCCTAGAAAGGTATGGCGTGGTTCACTTGAGATTTTTATTTGTCTCATTTTTTGTTCTCATGAGCTAAAATGATCTCTCCAAATGAATGGACGGTGTGGATATAATACAGTTATCATGGTGGGGTCCATTGAACTTGGTGATGTTAACACACCACACAATCCGCTTCGTAGCGGCACGTGCTGATGACCTGAGTGCTGGCGTGACCGCATGACAAAGGCTTACAAAAGTGGGTGTGAAGGGACATCTGGTGTTGTTCTCGAAGCCTCTCCCGTGCATTTACTTTTTTTTTTTGAACCTGGACGACAAATAAATATCACGATGGCCCTATAAAAAATTAGATGCGTTAAATTTATTGTCCCCACTGATTTTTATGATGTGGTCCACTTGACATTTTTATTTGTCTCATTTTTTGTTCTCACGAGCTAAAATGATCTCTTCAAATGGATGGACGATGTGGATATGATACAGTTATCATGGTGGGGCCCACAGAACTAGGTGACGTTAACACACCACACAATCCTCTTCCTAGCGGCACGTGCTGATGACT